>NC_056729.1:1881278380-1881578380 GCF_019279795.1 Protopterus annectens
TGCGCACAGTCATCCTGCCAGTACATCCTATGTCACCATTGTCCCTAGGTGATGGACAGGATACAGTGGGCATTGACCAGGGTAATGTGGTATCTGTGGCACATGCATCCCTACACAGCAGCCATGGGCAGGGTCCTGCGATGGTACCACACAGACAGTTGCCCATGGGTTCTCGTGGGAGCATCCATGGGTGTACTGCCTCTGGCAGTCATGCCCAAAGAGGTCTGTCAACCTCAGCTATATTTCGGGCTGTCATGCAGGCACAGTCGCGTATGGAAAGGTACACCAGACAGGGTCTGAGGGAGCTGAGAGTATGTCGCACAGCCATGACTGACAGTATGCGTGACATCGTGGATGCTATCCGTAATTTCACTGATGTCATAGACAGACGTTGTGGGGACATATTACAGCAGTTCCACAACCACATGTCCATGAGCCAGGGCAATGGTGGACGGTTGCGGCGTCGACGTGGCCGTTTGCCAGCAACAGCAGCAGCTGGCAGTCGGCGCGGATGACAACAGGCCTGCAGACGCCCCCATAGTGCCAGCAGCAGCCCCAGCAATGCTGGGTCTGTGCTGTCATCGGAACACCCCAGGAGACCACGTGCACATGGCTCTGGACAGTCCCAACAGGGACCTGTGTCCAGTCAACACACTCCCACTTTTGATGACAGTACCCAGTCTGGCTTAGTACCAGATATGGTCCGTAGCACCCCTGCCAGGCACAGGTACCATGTCCGTGCCCACAGACACTGATCTGTATAACCTGCCAGGTGCAGTCTGTGGCTGTCCACAAACTCCTGTATATGGCAGCTATGAGGTGGAACTGTGTGTGTGCATACACACATGTGAAATGTTAACACCTAGGGCTACCAGATACACGCACACACTGCACCAACAGTGCCCCACCCTGTACTGCTGTCCCTCACCAACACACATACACACACATGTCAATTGGTGGTATCAGTGGCAGACTCAGGCATAGCTAATTCACACCCTGTGCATATGGTGAAACTGTGCCACCTCCTGCAATCTCCAACATGAGTGCAGGAACAGGTAAACACGTTGCTGATGCACAGGGTGACTACATAGAAGTGTATTAGTAGTATCATGTTGGTAACAGTACAGTGTGCTGATATGACTGTGTGTATATCCCAGCATGCCTGATGCAGTAACCGTATGACTGTCCTGAATTTTTATCTACACCCATAGTAAGTACCATAGTGTAACAGATGCACATTATTGCATACTGGTGGTAAGGATGTCAACAGATAGCCACATACATGGGTAGCACAGGGGGGAAGCTAATGCAAGTAGTGATATGCAATGATGGACATGTACAGTAATGGTGGCAAGTTGCCCACAACGACTATGCAATGTGGATGTTTGTGCATGTTGATATGTGTGCAGTACCAATGTAATACAAATCACAATTAACTATAACATAATATCAATTCTACAATGGACATCTGAGCTGTGCATTCCTGGGTACATGTTGATAGTGCCTACATATTTGCACTGTTACCTACTGTTAGTGTTACCCCTTCTTTGTTGTTCAATGGACTACTTCCAGCCCTGCTTACTGTAGCTTTGTTTGCATGCATGTTCGCTTGGGGTTCCCTGGAACACTGCTTCCACCTGCAATGCAGAGTTACAGTGCTTCTGTGGACTCCTAGTGACATCTGCATGGTGTACTATACGTATGTCAAGTTTCCACATGACAGAACGTCACTGTCTGTCCTGTTCGCATGTACGTTGCCTGTGACACATTGCACATGACTTACCTGGCATTTACCCACATGTGCAGCCATATATGCCAGTGCTATGAAATCAGTAGCAGTACACCCACACATACACACCTTCAGTATGTTGTTCCCCATTGGCCCTATGTGTTGGTAATCACCATGGCAATCACACTACTATGGTAGCATGTGCAACGGTAACCTGTAAATCACCTCTATGGTCCAGTTGTGGTTGATGTGAGTCATGTGGCAATGTCACAGCTGCCACATGTATGCAGTCAACCCTCACCCCTGGCCAGGAACATACAACACATGTGTGGGATGCCACCACATAGCCAATCTGGGGACTGATCACTCTGAACCCAGTACTGCCATACCCTGTCAGGTGGCATGACATACTACAGTGACTACAATACCAGTCTGACATAGACCCGCACTGACAGCAATCTGAACACACTGGGGCATACTTGGAGACTCCAAATAGCATCCTGCCTGAGCATCACACACCTCCGCAGCTGGCACACAGGCATACGTTATGTCAGAACAGAGCACATGCCACACATGGCACACACATCCCGTGTGCCACACACTCACAGCCTGTAGGGCTACACAACACACCTGCTACAGATGTGTCAGGTACCTCTCTTGGCCGCTGCAGTGGGGTCCCGCTCAATAGGCTGTACATGGTGAAGGTCACAGTGATATGCCTGTGGGGCCCTATGGTCCACCACAAAACGCATGCATACAGGTCAGTCAGAGGCATGGACACATATGACTCAGTCATTGACCATGCCACTGTGGATGACCTGAGACATACCTCCCTTGGACTACATGATAGGGAACATAGAAGGGATCTCTCAGCATGTGGCACGGGCCAGTATGAGCCTGATCTTGGTTGCCATCATACCCTCACCAGGTATGCTACCACTATATGTAGGAAGGGTGTTCTATGTCTACATTCTGCTCAATCTCCAATGTCATTCATAGGGTATCCACTGGCTGTCAACATGTGCTTACATGCTAGGGAAGCCACAATGATTTGCGAGGGGCAGCTTGCACGTGACACCCATGGGCCATTGTATATTGGTGAAGCCCCTTGATACACACACAGTGCCTTTTGCTGCAGGACACGGATTACATAGCCACCTCCGCGGGTATCACACAGGCTAGGACACTAACAGTGATGCTACACAACACCAGCAGTGTACACCGCAAGATGCATGCACTGGACACTGTCCTCAGCACGGTGAACTGCAATGTCTGTGCAGTACCAGAGTCCTGCTTCTCGGCTCACAGGTGCAACCCATCACTGCCAGGTTATACCTCATACCATGCCTGTCGTCACCTACACATGTAACACACATGGACAGGGGGGGGTGGTATCCCAAGGCACCACAGATACACACACCTCCAGGTTGTTTGCACAGCACAAAGCATCAGGGCCTATTCATGAGCAGCTAACAGTGTGTTGGACTGCCTTCTGGTTCATAGCCTAGCACACAAAACCCTCCCATACACAGGAAACCCACCTATCCTCCCTAACAACACTGGCAATATGACAGTTTCAAGAAACGTCTTTATATGGCTGGACTGCATCCAGCCAAACATTGTGCGTGAGCATTACTGTAGCTACAACACACTAGCTGAAAGGTTCCCAGCATGTGGTCACTGAATTGCAGTGGAATAACATGTTACCACTGCCACAACAGGTGGGAACATGCAGCACCTGTTCATCAACTACATGTAGACTATATGGCCCAAACCAGATGTGTATCCCCTGCTGTAGGTATTATACCATATACAACCCACACTGTATAGACACATACCACATGCGGCCCCTGCACAGTAAGACACAGTCATATTGTTATGCATTGCAAATACCATTTATCCACTCGAGGTACGTGTCAGACATGGTAACTACTGCAGGTCACAGGTATTTATGTGTATGTGTCACACACATACATGTGTGCATTGCCATTGCTGGTTTAGGCAATGGCATGCATTGTTATGCACAACAACGCACACAAGGTCATATTGTGTGACACAACCACACGTGGCAGTTGTGGGTTTCCAAAACATACCTATCTGTGCTCTGACAATGGTAATAGACCCAGTAGCAGAACGCACTATTGGCATTACTGGCCAAGTAGCCCTGTTTGGCTGTACTGATAGTGTGGTGACATCCCCTGTGTTTACTGGGGGAATATGCAGCATCTGGTGTATTGTACTATTTGCCAAAAGGATCTGTTTTTTTACACTTGCAATTACACACACCCTACTACCCCCCCCACACACACACATTTGCAGGATTCATACCCCTACCTAACTATGTCATGACACATGAGAAAGATGCATTAGCGAAGCGCACTATTCGGATTACTAGGAGGTTCCTCTTCTCCGGCTGTACTTATAGGGTGCTAACATCATCAGTGTTTGGAAAGGGTAATGTGCATCATGTAGTGTGATCTCCTGATTGCTAAAAAGCACATGTTTTTCATACAGAATTGCACACACACAAACTCCCCACATCCAAACACACACACTTGCCATTTGCAGGTTTCAAACTCCTACCTAACTATGTTATGACACTTGAGAGAGACGCATTAGCAGAGTGCGCTATTCGGATTACTGGGAGGTGTCCCTTCTCCAGCTGTACGTATAGGGTGCTGACATCATCAGTGTTTGGAAAGGGTAATGTGCATCATGTAGTGTGATCTCCTGATTGCAAAAAAGCACATGTCTTTCATACAGAATTGCACACACACAAACTCCCCACATCCATACACACACACTTGCAGGTTTCAAACTCCTACCTAACTATGTTATGACACGTGAAAGAGATGCATTAGCAGAGTGCGTTATTTGAATTACTGGGAAGTTTCCCTTCTCCTGCCGTACTTATAGGGTGCTGACATCATCAGTGCTTAGATAGGGGAATGTGCTTCCTGTAGAGTGTTTTCACAGTTGCCAAAAGGGACACCTCCTTCATACAGACATCCACACACACTAATCCCCCTCCACACACACACTGGGCAGTTGCAGGATTCAAACCCCTACCTAACTATGTTATAACACTCGTGACAGATGCATTAGCAGAGCGTGCTATTCACATTACTGGGAGGGTTCCCTTCTCCTGCTGTACTTATAGGGTGCTGACATCATCAGTGCTTAGATAGGGGAATGTGCATCCTGTAGAGTGTTTTCACAGTTGCCAAAAGGGACATCGCCCTCATACAGATATCCACACACACTAACCCCCCTCCACACACACTGGGCAGTTGCAGAATTCAAACCCCTACCTATGTTATAACACTCGTGACAGACGCATTAGCAGAGCATGCTATCCGTATTACTGGGAGGGATCCCTTCTCCTGCTGTACTTATAGGGTGCTGACATCATCCGTGCTTAGATAGGGGAATGTGCATCCTGTAGAGTGTTTTCACAGTTGCCAAAAGGGACATCTCCCTCACACAGACATGCACACACACTAGGCATTTGCAGGATTCAAACCCCTACCTAACTATGTTATGACACTTGTGACAGATACATTACCAGAGCGCACTACTCGCATTACTGGGAGGGTTCCCTTCTCCTGCTGTACTTATAGGGTGCTGACATCATCAGTGCTTAGATAGGGGAATGTGCATCCTGTAGAGTGTTTTCACAGTTGCCAAAAGGGACATCTCCCTCACACAGACATCCACACACACTAACCCCCCTCCACACACACTGGGCAGTTGCAAGATTCAAACCCCTACTTAACTATGTTATGACACTTGTGACAGACGCATTAGCAGAGCGTGCTATTCACATTACTGGGAGGGTTCCCTTCTCCTGCTGTACTTATAGGGTGCTGACATCATCAGTGCTTAGACAGGGAAATGATTAGCAGAGCGTGCTATTCACATTACTGGGAGGGTTCCCTTCTCCTGCTGTACTTATAGGGTGCTGACATCATCAGTGCTTAGATAGGGGAATGTGCATCCTGTAGAGTGTTTTCACAGTTGCCAAAAGGGACATCGCCCTCATACAGATATCCACACACACTAACCCCCCTCCACACCCACTGGGCAGTTGCAGAATTCAAACCCCTACCTATGTTATAACACTCGTGACAGACGCATTAGCAGAGCATGCTATCCGTAGTACTGGGAGGGATCCCTTCTCCTGCTGTACTTATAGGGTGCTGACATCATCCGTGCTTAGATAGGGGAATGTACATCCTGTAGAGTGTTTTCACAGTTGCCAAAAGGGACATCTCCCTCACACAGACATGCACACACACTAGGCAGTTGCAGGATTCAAACCCCTACCTAACTATGTTATGACACTTGTGACAGATACATTACCAGAGCGCACTACTCGCATTACTGGGAGGGTTCCCTTCTCCTGCTGTACTTATAGGGTGCTGACATCATCAGTGCTTAGATAGGGGAATGTGCATCCTGTAGAGTGTTTTCACAGTTGCCAAAAGGGACATCTCCCTCACACAGACATCCACACACACTAGCCCCCCTCCACACACACTGGGCAGTTGCAAGATTCAAACCCCTACTTAACTATGTTATGACACTTGTGACAGACGCATTAGCAGAGCGTGCTATTCACATTACTGGGAGGGTTCCCTTCTCCTGCTGTACTTATAGGGTGCTGACATCATCAGTGCTTAGATAGGGAAATGATTAGCAGAGCGTGCTATTCACATTACTGGGAGGGTTCCCTTCTCCTGCTGTACTTATAGGGTGCTGACATCATCAGTGCTTAGACAGGGAAATGATTAGCAGAGCGTGCTATTCACATTACTGGGAGGGTTCCCTTCTCCTGCTGTACTTATAGGGTGCTGACATCATCAGTGCTTAGACAGGGAAATGTGCATCCTGTAGAGTGTTTTCACAGTTGCCAAAAGGGACACTTCCCTCAAACAGACTTGCACACACATCAACCCCGCTTCCCCCCCCCCCCACACACACACACACACACACACACACACACACACTGAGCATTTGCATGGTTCAAACTCCTACCTAACTATATTATGACACTTGAGGGAGACGCATTAGCAGAGCACGCTATCCGAATTACTGGGCATCTGTTCTGCACCTGCAGTATTTATAGGGTGCTGACATCTTTATTTCTACAGAGGTATGTACATCTAATACTACCTGTCAGGTGGGGGATAGCATATATATGCATTTGCAGCCACCTACTTCAGGGTCAGATATGCACATCGCACTGGCAGGTTATGTTCTATACCATGCTTCATGACCACAGGACCTGTAACACACAACACAACCAGTCCAGAACGCCACTCCCACATCCAGGACACACACTTTGCTTCCCTGGGAACAGTGCCAGGATATGCAGGTGTTCACATACACCATTCCAGTTGTTAACATCAGGTACAGGCATATTGTGTGTGGGAACTACTCAGGCCTCTACAACTTTACCCTACAGCCACTACAATTTGTGGGTCCATGTGCTATGGCAGAACCACTCACCACAGCCACATGGGGGAATACATATTGCACCTGTCCATCTGCAACATGGGTACTCACTGTTCCACACCAGAGGTAGACCACCATTGTTGATATCTGACCATACCCACCTTTCCCTGGACATCCATATCCCATCCCCACCCCCAGGCAAGGGTGTCACTGCAAACAAACTGTATTTAGCACAAGCAGACTCTACACTTGTGAAGACTGGGGTGGACGACTTCAAAGGACCCATGCTGGGGGACTATACTGGCCACTCTGCATAATCCTTGACAATTGCATTCTGTCAGGTGTACACCAGCCATATATGAGTCATCCAACAGACAGAGTGAGCTAATACATTGCAGAGCTGTAGCCCACAGAGGGAGGACATCTGTGAACAGTACCGGCACAACACTTCATTCCCACATAATCATCACAACACAGTGTTGACAGTGGAATTGTCCAGACAATGCAGATAGGGCTCCCCTCAGTCTGTTATTGATGCCCACTTACTGTTAGAGGTCCTCAGCAACCCTCTTCCAGCACACATCAACAACATGGATGTGGCTTAGCACATTCAAACCCTGGGATCTCCACTGTGCCCCTGCTTGACAGAGGCACAGCTCACTAGCCTCACACGTTGCCTTATGTGACCTACTTTACAGTGGCACAGTAGCCTACTGTACTGGGGATGTAGATGCCAAGCACACTCTGGCTAAGCTGTCATTTCCTAGGGCAACAAGCCTAGTATTGACCTCTACACCCATATGTTTAATTGTCTGATGCACAATATTTGTTGCTGTTAGACTGTTTGCAGGTCTTTATTGCCATAGCATTCCCTGTTCCTATGAACAACTTGTGTATCTGTGGAAGATGTTTGAATATGAGGGCGATCCACTATATCACTTATGTCTCTGTAGTCATTTACTGTGCACTGGGCAAATTGCTGTGTTGTGGTTGGTTCCTGGAATGACACGTACAAATACCAGATATGTGTGGCCAACTGCTAAACAGAGATATGGCCAAAGTGTGTGAGCATTCCCAGTTCAGCCTTTCCATGGCATGTTGTCTGACATATGCCTCATTTATCAAAGTGTGCGAGCATGCCCAGTGTGAGCTTTCCATATGTTGAACTCTGCAGTCCACCACATATTTGGGTGTGTGTGAACTTCAACAATATCTCACGTTTATGGTTGTGTGTTGGGTGTCATGTTGTGTACTAACTGGCCAACTGCTTCGTGTCTGCCACAACAGGGATTATACTGTGCCTGCAGGGATTGCATGGGATACTTTGCATACAGTTGTCAACATCCTTTCATAATGACCTAACACTGTAGTACCATATAGTGTACTGGTTCAGTACTTTCACTGTGGTGTACAGTATCCTGGGCTTTAGTCCTATCACTGCTTGACATCTTCATAGTGAGCACAACAGACTGTGTAGGGGCCAGTTGTGCACATATGACCATGTTGCATTATGTTCAGGTATGGACTACCTACACCAGGCTTGTCCAACATTGGTAGTGTATTCCACAACATAGGTGGACATTGGCAAACACTAGCGATGTTCCCTAAGCCATTTCTGATGCTAGTCACAGAGTGTGTTTGTCCTTCGACACACATTGTAACTGGAGTTTGCCATGACATATGTCATGGTTAGTATACTGTGCCTCCGTCTACCTCTGACATAACAGTGATACCCAGGGTTAACCTACCATCTTCCATCCACTCATCAGGATTCCTCTTGAGGGGTGTCGATAGGTGACTCTCTGGCTAACCTGTACTGGGAGTTTACTCAAGAGTGGGGGTGGCTTCTGTGTTATGGATCATTCTGTACAGCTTGTCCTATGTATGTCAGTGCTGGGGTTCAGGTCTCTCATGTGCATAGCTCACTGCCATTCAGATTGTACAAGGTGCAGCATGTTCATTGATTCCAGCTTGGACATGGCTTCATACATCAGGCACAGCTTGCCTCTGGGTGGGCAGTATGGCAGTGTGTGGAGCTGCAGTTTGTTTAATCAGGCAACACATGGCATCTGTTCATGCTCTTTGCTACTCCTGGTGGGGTACTGATGTGGACTTTACAGTTGATGGAGGCGTCTGCTGAGGTATATCCCACAGGGGCTATTGTAGTCAATTGTGATGCTGATGAAGGATGACAGCAGAGCCACAGTGACCTCCCCTTATCGACATCTGACAACCATCATGATTGGGTGGGTATATGGTATGTTTCTGCGAACACTACAGCCACATGTTTGTCCAATGCAGGATATCTATCACCTTGTGTCCCCAGGTCTCTCATTACATGTTAGGTACGTAATGGGTTAACACCTGTGTGGTAATTGGTGGGCACTTACTGTATATCCACAGTGGTTGTCTATACACAGTTCTGCAATTAGCTTGCTGACATGGCTATGGCTCCAGTTGTCTGTTTCTATGGGGCCCTTTTGTGGGTTGCTTGTGTCAGCTGGGGGTCGGATATGGTGGGCAGTTTGTACTCCTCTGCATACATGTTCAGTCACAGTCCTTCCATGTTGGCCTGTACCTATGGGGCATATATACAGAACGGGGGTGGTCCCAGGACCAAGCCTTGTGGGATGCCACTCATATCTGCTTTGTAGTCTGACATGGATGCAGCATGTCTGACCATGTCAGTTCTGTCCTTGGTCTGGTTTGCAACCCCTCTACTGACATAGGGGTTTATATTGAAGCTGGTGAACATATCCATACTGAACTCGTAGGGTACTGTCTGGAAGCATATGCATGGTACAGCTACGCTGTGTGGACCACATTGCCCTCATCAATGACCTTAATGACTGTTTCAAATGGGTCAAACATGTTTAGGGGCAGGATCTGCACTTACGACAGCCACACTGGGTAGGGTCCGGTGTCAGTAGGTCCACGATAGCTTTATGTCTACGGTACATACTGATCCTTTCCATAGCTGTGCAGACCAAGCTTGTCAGGATCCTGGGGTGGTAGTTTGCAGTATCCATTCAGGCAACACCTTTGTTGTGAAGGACCACTGTTGTTGTACACTGCTCTTTGGATACATATCCTGTGGTAAGGCTGACATTGGGCAGTAGTGTGATTTGGCATTCCATTATTCTTGGAGTCCATGTTGGCCTCAGCCCAGGACACCATCACATACCTTTGCTGCTGTGTGTTTTGCTTTGTAGATGATGGCTGTTACCTCAGCATCTGCAATGTCAGGGGACCAGCAGTCTGCTGGGATACATATTTTGCATTGTGGGGGGGGGGGGGGTTTGCACTGAACCTGTCAGGTTGTATGTTGGCAATATGTGTGTGTGTTTGGTATGTTGTTTGTAATATCTGTGTGATTCGGAGCATATCTGTGAATTCCCAACATGGTTCCTACCATCAGTTGAGTAAGCCTTGTGATTATCCTTAGTGTCCTGTACAATTTGTATCTTCATAGGTTCATACTAGGCTATCCACCCTAGGGCATTAGTAAGCCTAGCCAGAGTGTGTGTGTCTTTCACCGCCCCTTGCTATGTGACTATTATGGCCATTTATGATTTTCTTTACTGTGCCTCTGTCTGGACGTGACACAGTGAAGACCCCCAGTGTACATGTGCGATCATCCATCCACTTGGCAATATTCCTGTTGAGGGGTGTCAGTGAGGGGCTCTGCCTAACATGGATTGGGATCCTGTTTCTGGGTGTGGGGAGCCTCTGGGTTATGTATCTGTCCCTCCAGCACATCCTATTTCATTATGTGTTGAGGCTGACATCTGTCACTCTCACAGCTCCAATGGCTTTGATTTCCTGGGGTGGAGCATGTCCATTACTCCTGTGTTGGACATGGCCTTGTACAACAGACATACAATGCCTCTGTGTAGGCAGTCTGTGACTGCATTCAGCTGGGGTGTCTACAGCCAGACAGCATATGACATATATTTGACACCCTTTATCCTTGGTGAGGTACCTTTGAGGTCTTCCTAACCGCTGCAGGTTTCAGGTACGGTACATCCCATATGAGTCATTGTACTAGATTATGGGTCTGATAAGGGAACAGTACAGGGGCACAGTGACCTCTGTTGATGTAGATGTGAATCCTTTCATGATACGGTGTCCAATATAGACAGTCTTCCTAGCTACATTGGCATTGTGAGTGTTACATGACAGGTTACTGTCGACTTGTGTCCCTAGGTCCCTGATTACTCCTTGCATACATAATGGTTTACCACCTATGTGGTAATTTGTGAGTACCTTGTCTGGGATTTGGTGGGACATTCATACTGTCCAGTGTCTTCAGGATGTCTGGGTGGGGTTCCTGTGTGTGAGAGTGTGGTCTGTCGCATGCTACAGACTGTACAGCAGTTTTGACTACACTTAGGTGCACACGGGTGGTCTCCTCTGCTCCGTGCATTGTCAGTTACCTGGCCATATGGGTGTCTGTGCTGCATATGGATACTCCCCCTCCTTTGATGTTTTGGTCCAGGTGTTGGGGCCATAACGCATGATATGTGGTATAACCTGGTAGTGCTGGTGTGCTGTCAGTAGGCTTGCAGCAGGCTTCTGTCACTGCACAGACATCGATGTTCTCCATACTGGGAAGTGCCTCAGGTGCATGCATATTGCAGTTTACACATCTGGCATTGGTCAGCATTACCCTTATGTTTCTTACCACTTATGTTTTCTAGGGTGGTGGGTTAGTCTTTTTGGCCTTGCCTACATACGGCTCTATGGAGGTGGCAAAGGCCTTATCCAGTATCCAGACGCCCAGGGGTAACAGGTGCAAGCCATCCCTGGAACAGCAGCATGGCTTGTCATGCATGACATCTCAAGCAGACAGACATTAGACCCTCTTGGACTGACAGCTGTAACTGTGCCACCTGTTAAAGCTGATCATTCTGTGTTTGTACTGTGGCATCATTCTTGGTGAGGGTTGGATGCTGAAAACGGCCAGTGTCATACCGGCCTGAAGTACATACTCAGAGAGCTCATCCATGTCTCTTTTCATGTAGTCCAGGGAGGTACATCTCAGGTCATTCACACCAGCATGGACAATGAGTGCATCATATTTCTGCTTGCTTTGGGGTGACCTGCATACTTGTGTTATGTGGCATATTGTGGCAGCCTACAGGCAGCTTACTGTACCCTTTCCCTTGTTCAGTCTGGTGAGTGGGACAGCAGTGTGTCTGCCTATACAGACACCTATTACAACTGTATCAGACATGTTGTTTCTCCTTCTGGCCTGTAACTGTTTGGCACACCAGCTTTGTGTACTATGTGCTGCATGTGCTATGTTTGGAGGTTGTGGTTGCTTGGGGTCTGCTTTGGAGGCCTCTGTTGGTGTGGTGTGTTTGTAATTAGGGCCTCCGGGAATGTTTTTCTGTGTTTATGTGTTTGGTTTACAGTTGTGATAGGTCTATGTGGGACTGGGTTTGTGGTGTATGTGGTTACCTTCTCCTCCTGACTGGTTTTGACAGTACTGAGTTGGGGGAGCTCAGCCTCCAGTTTGGATAAATGGTTGCATCTCTCACATATATTTGTATTTATTGGGGGGAGTTGTGGGTTGTCTGTGTACTTGGGGCAGGTGTCACATTGCCTCTAGATTCACAGATTGTACTTGTTGTGGCTGGCCTTAGTGGATTGTATGTGTGGACATATTTTATTGCCATACTACTGATCAGTGATTACTTCCCTTTTTATGTTTGCTCTATCATGTAGTAGCTTCCTCATTCTCTTGCATGGTTTGGTAATGGCTGGAGTCCAGCATGCCAGATGCCTGCATGTATGACATTGTGTCTTGTTGTTATTTGTGATTGCATAATCCAAGCATTCCTGGCTGTGTTCATGGAATGCCTGTATAACATGTTCTGCGGTGTGTCCCATATTCTGCACCTGCACAGGGCCTTTCGTGGATTCCACATCGGTTTGGAGGGGTGCAACCTATGCTTTACACATGTTTTTCACTGTGGTTTTCTGGCCAGGGACTGTGGTCAGGATGTGTATATCAGGTGTGATTACTCTATGGTCTGGTCTTACCAGTGAGGGATACACTTCTAATCTTGCCATCCAGTATGCATGTTGCTGATTATCACATCCAGTATGCTTACCACTCTTGTGGGAGTGGTACGTTGTTCCTGGGCATTTTGGTTTATGGATTCTGGGAACTTTTCTCCTACTGTGTTGGTGCTAGAATAATGCTCCCAGTGTATGTCTGGGTATTTTCAGTCAAGCAATATAATGTGGTTTGGAGGGCTTGATATACTCATGTATTCCAACATAGGCCGGGTGCAGTTCCTGGTATTAGGACAGTAGTCTGCAGCAGGCTATATACTGGGAGGTGGTTTTAGCCATTGGTATTTGACCATGGCTAATCCATGCTGCTTCTTGTTGTGGTACCAACATGGGGGTGTGGTTATCCTTGACATTTATTGTTAGTCACCCTCCTTTTGTAGCTTGTTCCATGTCTTGCGGCTGTACAGCACAGTATGAGGTGTAAACTGGTAGTGTTAGGGTGCTGATGTGAGCCTTGACCCAGTTTTCTATTACGGGACTGATATCAACATTCTCCATACTGTGTTCGTTTACACTGCACGCATCTTGCTGTTTAGACTTCTGGCATTGGGTAGCATTACATCTAGGTTCCTATCCCTTGTGGTACCTATGAAGGTGGGTTTGTGTTTTGAGACTTACCTATTCAGGGCATGCTGTGGGTACTGACAGCCTTTGCCAGTTTCCATGGGGCCTGGACTGATAGGTGCACGCCACCCCTAGCAGGTGGTGCATCATGTCATGCTCAGCATGTCTTCCCAGGCTGAAACACATTGGCTCCCCTTTGATTAACTGCATTACTTCAGCCAGTTATTGCAATTGATCATCCCATTGTCATTTTGTGGCTTCATGCTTGGTGAGGGTGGATGTTAGTCAGGGTCCTCGAGTGTGCATATAGTACATAGTGTTACATTACTTAACACATGGCATTCATGCCTCACGTGGTGCTGCAGGGCTGCCGCTGTTGGATGCACATATTACACTCCCTGTACATGTTTGTGAGCAGGTCATGTCATTTTAGGCATCCCTGTTATTATTTGAGTGAGTCAGAGGGGGTATCATTCCCAGGGTTCCTACTGAGCTAGTGTATGTGCTATGTGTTGCCTCTTTGCCAAGGCCAGGGCATACTGGGCACGCCTCCTTCTGCCTACTGGGGCAGGCTCAGGTTGTTCCTCCTCCGAGTCACGTTCTGCCTGTGATGGCCTTGGCAATGGTGGGGGCTGTTTGGCCCAGCCCTATGCTGGTCCTGCTGCAGCTGTTTTCGCAAGATCATATTATGTAGCATAGCACATACCATGACAATTTGGGTACATGTAGTTGGTGAGTACTGAAAGGCTCCACGAGATGTGTCCAGACACCGGAAACGTGACTTGAGCAGCCCAAACACATGCTCTATTACATTACATTTTTGTGCATGTGCCTCATTATGGCGTTCCTGTTCAGGTGTGTGTGCATTTATAATGGGTGTCATCAGCCACAGCTCCAGTGCATAACCTGCATCCCCCACTAGGTGTCCGTGTGGGATGTCCCCATTGGCAAATGTCTGGTACAGCTGCGTCAAATGCCAGATGTGGGAATCATGGTAGCTCCCAGGGCAGCCAGCACACACATTCATTATTATGCCCTGGGCATCACACACGACCTGGCAGTTGATGGAGGGGAAGCCCTTGCGGTTAATGTAGGCCCTACCCCGCTCACCGGCTGGTGCTTTGATGCGTATGTGCGTGCAGTCTATTGCACCCACTACCTCAGGGTATTCCGCTATTTGCTGTAAGAGACGCATATTGCTGGCCAATACCTCACGGGCATTGGGGAAATATACATGATCACCGACATGTGCTGACATGGCATCCAGGAACTGGTGCAGTACCCTGGAGGCTGATGCCTGTGATATCCCCATCATATCACCAGTTGGTCTCTGGAAGGTACCTGTTGCTAGTATTCTTAGGCCAACACATACCTTGGTTTCCACTGGGATGGGTTCCCCTCTGTTGGTTCTGTGTGTGAGGCGTGGCCTGCACAGCTCGACTATTTGCTGCAGGAGCTCTCTGTCCACTCTATAGCGCTCTACTATCTCCAGCTCATGTAACCCGTGGTAGGTGACCCTGGGCCTGTACACTCTTCTCTGTCTCCTCACTGTGGGTTGTCTGGCACCATCTACATTGTCACCACCCCCAGCAAGTCGCCTATGTCTCATTATAACAGCTATGGCAGCCCCTAGCATTTCTGCTCTGAGTTCAGCTTTTTCAGTTTTCACTTCTAATAGCTTACTCCTGTCTTGCAGTGTCTCTTGAGAGAAACATCCTGCACTGCTGTTTGCAGAGTTTTAAGTGCTGGGCTGGGCTACTATTCTGCCTGTGTAATTGCCTGCTTCTAATTGTTTTCACCTGCTAGCTCCAGCAGTATTCCCTGCTAGCTTCCTACTAATTCTGTTGCTTCCTTTTTCCTTTCTGTTTCCTCAGGGGGGAGCAGCGTGCATACCAGCAGAAATGAGCTCACTGTGGCTTACACGTGCGCACACATGCTTACACTGTTCAGGATCTGCCTATTCGGGTTAAAACGCCTGCACACCAGGGCAAACAGTGTTACAATTCTACCAACACGCTCCCACATGCTCAGTCTGCCTTACACGCGTGCACACTGCCCTACTCGCGCTTCATGGCGCGCACACGTGCGCATGCACACCCAGCAAGAAACTTTGGTGTAAGTAACAGTGTACACCTTCCATTTCTTGACTTTCTCATGCTTATCTTGTGGCACTCCTCTTTCCCTGATCTGTGTCTGTCATCTGTCATGTTACACTGACCTCCAATGAACTGCATTTCTTTCTACCATTCCCCCCTGTGATGTCACCTATCTCCTACTCTATTCCTCCCCCTTATGTATCTCTTACACTACTCAGACTGTGCTCATTTGCTATGTGACTGTGGGATTCAGTATCCTAACCCTCATTTACATGAGATTGCCTACTAATGCTTAGTTACATGTCTTAGACTCAGCTTCCCCCCCTTAGCAACCACTACATGGTGGCCATGTTGTTTTTGGTCTGCTGGTCCCTGCATTGTCATTCCATGTATTGCATAAAACCCACATTTATGGGTTTATAACCTTCATTTTTATGTGTTATACAGTGCAACCCGTTTGCGTGGGGCTGCGCTGCGTTTAAACATCGGCGATCACCGAAAAAAAAAAGTATTATTTTTCATATTTGCATCGGGGTACCTTGCCAATGGCCACATATTTGGCCATTGGCATGCTGCCTGACACATATGCACCCTTTATTTGGAGCTGACATGGCTCCATTGTGATTTTTGCAGAAACGTACTCAGTTGTCAACTGAGTACATTTCTGCAGCTAAAACGGCTCTTACACGGGCTGGTTTCTGCTTCGTGAATCGCTACTATACCTCATTTGCATACCTTTCAGCTGCAAGTGAGGTATTTAGCATATCCATGCCCAGTCCATGTAAGAGACGTTTTAGCTGGTCTCTTACACAGAGTTTCGGGCTGTTCCTAGATCGCGAGGCTTGCATTGAGTGTTACACGTCTCTTACACTCCGTGCAAGCCTTCATGAATTCTGCCCATTGTGTTTTTTAGTGAATCCCGGATTTTGATGGAAGTAATTACAAAATCAAATTCTTATTTGAGACCAATAATAATCATTCTATTTAGCTGGTGTTTCCCCACGTTGTGAAAGTTGACTTTGTAGCTTAAAAGAGCTGTATTGCAGTTAGGCCTGAAAACATGCACGAGTTGGTGAAACACGTTCACACTCTTTCAAAACAATTCAAGGGTGAGGTTATAGATTTTTTTCAGAAAATTTGATGGGGGAAAATTTTGTTATAGTTCTATAACATCCAGGAAAGGTTGGAGCTGAGACTTTAAGAAGTAGGACAATTGCAGCTACTTTTTGTTCTTAATGGGCTGAACTAGAAGAAAAAAGACTGAAGAAATGGATTAGCATTTCTGAGGATTTAGACATAAATTTAGCATTGAAAGGAAAGGTGGTATTAGTTATGACACAGGCAATCATACGTTAATAAAACCATACTGACATGTCTTCAGTTACAAACATTATACATCATTTATAATCTTTTATAAAGTCATTTTCAGACAAGCATTACATAGCTTATTCATTTCCTGGCTTCCCTTAAACCCCACTCCTCTTACAAAACATTATTTTCTATGTATTGTTCCCACAATTCCCATTTTTTCCTAATTTGCTCTTACCCTCTTCTAAAGATCCCACGTCTAACTCTTTTTATCTCTGTTACTATATTCACTACTTTTAGTACAGTTGGGAATTAAACTTAACAAGACCTTACCGAGTCTAGGCAATTCAGATCATATTTCGCAGCTAAAAAAAATAATAATAATAATTTCCTTAGTTACACCAATTTGTTCACCCAGTATTTCTGACAGAGTAGCCTGCAGGGAATTTTTAGTCTGCCAACTCATTACACTCCCCAAGAATATGTCCCCAGTTACTGCTTTCTTCCACATCTCAACTCCAACATTTGCAATCTGCCTGAAGAAAAATTCTTTGGAGTCTGCTTGGGGTAAAAGAAAATGCCTATGCAAACACCTTCAAGCAAAGATCTTAAACCTTCTAGACATTGTTGCATATTTGGAAGCCATACATATTTCCTCCCATTGTTTCTTTGTGAATTGCTTATATGATATATCTTACCAATCCTGTCTAAATTTCTCTAATCGATTCTTATAGTTATCATGCAATATTTTATATGCCGTACTAATTATCCTTTTTTAACAGCAGCTTCTGTTCTAGACTCTACTAAAAACTTTACCGGTGCTAGTCTTTCACTTAGGATCCCCCTATTCCTTTCTCTTTGCCTGTACTCTGATATCAATCCTTGATCTGGAAGGCAATCTCTAGCCTGCAGACCAAATTAATTCTTGGACTCTTCCCATTCTGCTACCCTCTCTCTAATTTTCCTCCAAACACCTTGATTCCTTTGCCAGTTTTCTCAAGCAATTTCCAGCCCCCTCTTGCCTATTTTCTGTACCCCTGATTGCAGTCATCCCTATCAGCAGAATCTCCATTCTTGTGTTGGCTTAGGTCTTATAATACTTTCTGCTGCTTTATGAATAGAATAGTCTGTATAGTTATTGTTATGCATCCAAAATCCCACTCTGTCCTTATTTCTTGACCTTCCCACCATTTTTATCAGTGGCCTTTTCCACTTTGAATTATAGATTTCTACTTTTGCCATGTAGCTCTGAAATACCCCTTCATATCAGGTAATCCCAAACCGCCTTGTTCATATATAGGAAGGATCAATTTACCCCATTTAACTCTTGCCCTCTTCCCCATCCCAGATAAAATCATTTTACTCTTTATTAATTGCTATTCACAACTTCTCCTCTGGTGGATAAAAATATATCTGATTTGGGAGGATATATGTATGTCTCCCAAATATGCAACAAAATCTAGAAGATTAAGGACTTTTGCCTGGAAATGGTTACATAGATATTTTTATATGCCAAGTAGACCCCAGAGAGCTTTTCCTCAGGTAGACAGTAACAGCTGGAGTTGTGAAGGGGAATAAAGAGGTACTTGGGAACATATTTTCTGGGAGTGCGGTGAGTTGGTGGACTTTATGGATTCCCTGTGGGATGCACTGTCAGAGATGCTGGGTGAGCAGACTGGTCTGATGAGGGAGATGGTGCCTAGACATGGTAAGGCCTTGCTGTGTCTAATAATAATGGATGACAAAAAAGCAATTACTAGAAAGTGGAAATCAAAATCTAGACCAGCTATACTGGAAGTAGTGAATATAGTAACAGAGATAAAACAACTGGAACTGAGATCTTTAGAAAAGGGTAGGAGCAAACTACATAGGGAAAAATGAAAATTGTGGGAACAATACATAGAAGGGAGAAATGAGGCCTAATAGGCAGCAGGACTTAAATGAGCTATGTAATGTCTGAGTGAGAAAGATTGGATAGATTATAAGTGATGTATAATGTTTGCAAATGGGAGTGTGTCAGTATGGTTTGTGATGTAAAATGCTTGTGACTACTATTTGTATCACCATGGTTTGTTTTCATTTATATAAATGTATGACAGCCTATGTAGTAAGTGATGGTTTAATAAAGTGCTTCTTGTTTATAAAAAAAATCAGGAATTGAATAATTTATATAATATTGCTTAGGTTATAAGATATATAGAAATATATATGAAGTATAATGTTTATGTTAATATAGTTTACTTTTATACGAATGTTAATTTGCCTATGTCACAAGTGATAATTCAATAAAGGCATTTGAAAAAAAAACTAAACGGACTAAACCATTTTCACTCCTTGCATCTTTCTATCCATCTCCATAAAACAGAGCTTCGAGTTTTTCAGTTTTTATATTATCTTTTCTTTAGTCTCTTTACACATAACCTTAGCTGCCATAACATAATCCTTTTTAATCCATACACCTAAGTACCTTAATTTTATCATATCCCCACAAATATGGGCATGTGGATAAATAGTTTACAACTATTGCCTTTGTTTAATCTTCATTAACCTTGCATCCTGCAAGACTTATGTTTCACAATACTGAAATGTCCTTTTCTGGATTTATCAGGCACACTTTAATATCATCTGCAAATAATGCCAACATTTTTTGATTACCATACCAATTATATCCTTGAAATTATGAGTCCCTTATTTTCTTTGCTAATGGTTCTAAATTTAATGTAAATACCAAAAGGAAAGATGACACTGCTGCCTATTTCCTCTGCTCAAACAGAACTCATCAGAGAGGATAATGCATATTATACACGTCTTAGTTTACATAAATTTAATCCTAGAAAATCTCCAATTTGTCCATATTGCATAAATCAAACAGCTGATCTTCTTCATATGTTCTGGAGCTGCAAATGTATGTATAAACTTTGGAACTCTCTTAGAATACAACTTCAGAAGATGGGGTACCAAAGTACAACGTTATCATGGGAATTTACAATTCTACATATTCTTCCAAAAGAACTCTCTAGATCTCAAACTATTATATGTATAAATATTTTTTTGTTGATGAAGCTTTATATAGCTACAAATTGGTTAGAACCAGATAAAACATCATGGGATAATTTTAAACTTGTGGCGATAAGGCATATATTAGCACATAAATTACTCTTGAAACAAAATAACAAAAATATTAATAACCCAAAAATCTGGGAACAGGTTTTTAATATTATACTAGCATAATACTGTTATTATGAATGTATTAAGTTTTGGTTATATATTTGGAGGGAATATTGTATTCGAACTGTATATTATCTGTATTGACTAAAATTATTTCTATGATCTTTTTCTTTTCCTTTTTTTTGGAATAATGTCAATTTTCATATGGAAGCATTTTATGTAGATATTGTATATAATTTTGATGGTAGTAGTAGTGAACTATGTGTTTGATTTTTATTGTGTATGGAAAATATCTAACAATAAAAATTTATTATGGAAAAAAAAAGAACTCATCAGAGAGGAACCCCAACCACTTTAATTTTCATCACCTATCCCTCATATACTCTCCTATCAACCTTATTATTTTATTAGGGAATGCAAATGCTTTTGCCCTACTCATAAAATGCCAGGTTACTCTGTCAAATGTTTTCTCTGCATCAAGATCTACTAACAGCGGTATTTTCTTACATTCTGCTTCTCTCTGGTTCATCACTGTTTTATTAATGTTGTCAAATGTTTGCCTCCTTTCCACAAAACTGCAGTGATCCATATCTATCAATGTTAACATCACCTTTGCCATTCTATTAGCCATTGTAGATATAAACACTTTTTAATTATGGTTTAGAATCGAAATGAGGCTATATGAAGCTGGATGTTTAGGTATTACAGCCACCACAGCTTTCTTCCAGGATGTTGTCACTTTTATTCCTTTTAAAATATGGTTGAACAAAACCTTTCAGATCTTTATCACTTTTTCCCTCCTAGCTTCCAAACTTTCACAGGAATACCACCGATTCCTGGAAACTTTCTTGTAGAGTGGTTGTACATCACCATTTTTATCTCCTATCCTGTTAGTAATTGAGGTTCATCTACCTCTAACCTTGGCATATTTAATGTCTTCCATGTGTACTTTTTCTTGATTTCTGCATTTCTCTGTTGTATACAGACTTTCATAAATTTTCTGAAATATTTCTAATGCCTCTTATACCTCTCTGGTTATTTTCCTTGTTATAAGCTCCCAAAGCTTGGCAGCAACACTTTTCTACTTTCTGTTCCTGAGCCGTTGTGTTAAAAGCTTTTGTGCTCTTGAATTATTGTCAGAAACAGTTGCCAATAATCTTTCTAACCTCATTCATATTATCCAGGTAGTCCTTTATTATCTATTTTTATTTTATTTTTATTTTATTTTACATTTGTTGACCGGTCTAGTCCAACTGGATATATGCCCATTTTCAGTGGAGGCTCAGGGAGAAAAGCTCCAACAAACAAAAAACACTATAATTTATAATATGTGGCATTTACAAATGCAGCTAAATTTACATATAATCATCACATTCATTACATTTTGTTGTATTTCTGTAAACAGAATTATGGTACATTACAGCTATGGTTAGCCAGTCAAATATTTAGCTAATACAAATTAAATATGAGAGAAAACTCTCTTTGAAGTTAACAGAGAAAGTAGGTAGCTTGTACACTCTTTTAGAAGTTAACAGAAAATTAACTAGTTTATGCAGATATGGTGATTAGTACTCTGACAAAATTGAGGTAGTTAGTCAGGGTTAGAACAACGGCATAACCACTGTGATTTAAGGTATGGCTTTAATTTGCTTTTAAATAATATTGTAGAGGTAATGGTGGTTAGGTCTTTTGGGAGGGAGTTCCAGGTTTTGCCCACAGTATTGGCGAACAAGGAGTCACCAGCCAAATTGTTAGCTTTACCTATTTGTAGAAGTAGTTTATTTGATGAGCGTAGGGTCTTGAGGTTGTTATAGGGGGTGATTAGGTTAGTAAGTACTGGTGTGTAAGTAGGTTGGTACAGGATCTTGTGGGCAACTGTTAACTGGTTAAATAGTATTATATTTGGCAGTTCTAGCCATCTTAGCTGTTTAAAATTATCACAATGATGGGCTCTGAAGGCAGACTCAGTTGCAAATCTGGCAATATTATTGTAGGAGATTGCTAGCTTGTCGAGGTTGTTTTTACATAGTTTCTTATATATAGGTGAGGCATAAAGAAGGGTAGAGATTAAGTGGGTACAGGCTATGGTGGTCCTGGCTAGTGGAGTCAAAAAGGATTTAATCCTGTATAGGGATCCTAATTTTTTGTTGACTGTTTTTATAGCACTATTAATATGGGAATCAAAGGTAAGGTTGTTGTCAATTAGAACCCCAAGAAGTTTAGTAGTACAATCAGGAGATCAGACCTGGGTGTAAGAGTTTGTTAATGCCTAACCATTTTTTGTGGTTTATTTTGGTGGATTTGTTGGAGCTCAAAGTAAAAATTTCTTTTGTCTAACAATATGGCTTTTTTTGTTTAATTTCTAAGTTGGCTGAACTTTAATTGCTCTACAGGGTTTTTAGTAGAACGCTGGTTTGCCCACAGTTTGTTTCTAAGGAGGATCTTTTGTTTGGTAGTTTTTGAGAGCCATGGGGCTGGTTTAGTCCTGGCTCTAATTGTACGTGTTGGAGTGTGGTAGTCTAAAATAACTAGGAATTTTGAATTAAAGTATTTCATTGCTTCCTCTAGAGGTAGGTTTTTCAGGGGTGACCAATCACATGCCAAAAGTTCTTTCTGAAAGTTGTCGGGGTCAAAATTCTTGTTGGTCCTTATTGTCCTATAGGTCACTGAGTTTGGAATGTCATTCATATCTGATTATGAAGGTCAGTAAATGGTCACTTATATCTTCGGGGAGGGTTCCTACTTTGTAAGTTTGGTGGTATCTGTTTATGAGAATACAATCTCAGGTACTTTCCTTGCCATTAACTTTATTGGTCCTTGTAGGGGATGTAATGGTTTGAGTAAAACCATATAGGTTAATATGAGTAGGTGGCTATTCTGAGGAACAGCTCCTCCAGCTGATATTAAAGTCGCCAAGCACTATGGATTATTGTGGTTAGGTATTAGATAGCCAACTAAGGACATCCTCTAGGGTGCCAGAGTTATTACCTGGGGGAAGATAAGCACAGATGATGTAGATGGATTTACATTTATTAAGTTGTAATTTGGAAATAAGGATTTCAGCCTTACTTGTTAGTGGAGGTTGAGAATCTATAGCAGTCACCTGTAATCCAGATTTATATAGAATAGCTACTCTCCCACCCTTCTTAGCTTTATGGTCTAGCCTCAAGATATTATATCCAGGTGGAATAATCTCATTATCTTGTGTTGCATTTTGAGCCATGTTTCAGTAAGACATAGGATGTCAAATGAATGTACATCCATGAATGCATGTAGGTGGGCAACTTTATTATTTATGAGTTAGAGGGTCTTGCGAGCAATTGTGTGTTAGCTGGAATTGAGGTGTGGGGCAAAGTAGTTGTGGTAGAATATGGTCCAGGGTTTGGGTGGATATTGCCATCTATTAAGGGGTGAACTTGTAATCTCATTGTAAGTTTTAAGAGTCTACATGTTAGATTGTGGAATTTCCTAGTTCTTAGACTGTAGAATTTAATGTGAGTCAATCTATGATATTTAGCTGGTAGGTAGTTTGTTGTAATGGGTGTATATGTATTGCTAAGAGGGACTTCAAGTATTGGCATAGAGGTTTACCTTGTGGAATAATGAAATCCTAGGCAGTTAAGGTATTCATATAATGTAAGTAGGTAAGGTATAGAAAGGAAAGGTAGGAGTAGAATTAAGAGAAGGACCTTAGGGAGGGGTGAGCTAGATGTGGGTAGCATAATGAGGTAGTAGTAGTAGGTTAGTATATAAGGTAAGTTCTAAGTGAGATCTGTGTATAACACAATGGTAGTGGGTTATATCACTTTAAGGAGGTTGGTACTGTGAGTGATTGTGTGGATGGGGGGAGTGGTTAGGGAGGATAAATGTAGAGGTACTGGGGGTGGGTGGGGAGTGGAGTGAGCCTGCAGGGCGAACAGAGTGGGAAAAGCCAAAGGAAGGTAGAAGGCAGGTCTGCCTGGAAACAATCAGAAGAGTAGAGGGCAGGTTTGAAGGTGAGTATATAAATTTGCTGAGAGAATAGTTAGCATACAAATAAGGGCAGAGAGGTTTGGAGGACCTCACAGGGCACAAACTACATAGACAGCTATGCTTAAGGAAAGGCTGAGATGGACTAGGCAGTGAGAGAATGGAGGGAGAGAGAATATATACTAGCAGCAAGGAGCAGGAGAAAGTAAAGTTAAGATAGTAATAATACATGGCAGTAAGTAAGAGACTTCAGTCAGGAAGACAGGGCAGAAATACTGTTGAGAGAGGGTTTGGACATAAAGGTCCGGGGAGGAGATGACTTAGGATGGTAAAATAGCACAGAAACAGTATACAGGCTGAGGGTAGCTATAGAGATAGAACAGGGGCTGCTGGTGTCTGCTTTTTATGGCAACTAGCAGGAGAACACTGTGATGGCTGTTATATCATGCACTCTAACATTAACAATAACACTAGTTAATCATATAGTGCAATCTACAGGGACACATACTTCTGAGGTATTATTTAAGCTTTTGTTGGTTCCTAGACCGATGGTCAGAGGTTCAGGGTAGCGGTTAGGATACACAACACACTGTTGCTGCTACTGTGGTCAGAAGAATACCACAGGGGAAGGTCCTATAGGGTTCTGTGGTATTATTTAAGCTTTTTTTGGTTCCTAGACCAATGGTCAGAGGTGCAGAGTAGCAGTTAGGATACACAATGCACTGTTGCTGTTACTGTGGCCAGAAGAATACTGCAGGGGAAGATCATCTAGGGACAGTGCGTAGTCACTTGGTTAGATGCTAAACAGCAATGAGGGAGAGAAAGGTATTTTTAAAAAGCTGGAGCTGGAGCATTTCTCCCCAGGACTCAGCTGAAAATTGTCTTTGTTCCAAGTGGGACTTTCCCAGTAAACAAATGTTAAATAAATTATTTTCTCTTTAGTACTCTGCAGTTGCGCCTCTTCTTGTTCTGTGAGATTCTCCTTATTCTGCAATACTTAACCTTTGCCAATCCCTCTGAATAATTCTTGTTACTTCTTAACCATATCTCTTTTTTCTTCTAATCCTACCCTATTTTTAAACTCTGCTTTCATTTTTTCCTGACCTCTAGTTATATTTTCTGAAGACATTACTATCTTCCCTAATAACTACTGAATAATTTCCACTACCCATTCCTTAAATTCCTTTCTGTTTAACAAATAGCTAGGGAAGTGCCAGTGTCTCATTTTTGTTTCATTACCTTGCATTTTTATTATAGTTATTGTTGGCTCATGATCTGAAATAGTTATTGGATGCATATTAAAACTGTCAATTAAATGCACATTTTCCTGTGAAATATAATTTCTGTCTAGCTTAGCCCAGCTTTTGTGCTGGGAGAATAATATGTAAATTCTCTCTGCTTTCCTGCTACTGAATTCACATTTTCATATCAAATATTTGCATAACTTTATTCAGAAATCTACTCCCTTTTTGTTTTATTTTTCCTTATATGGCCCCCAGATAAATCCTCACTGGTGCAAATCAAATTTTAGTTCCTCTATAAGGAATATTCCCTGCTGAAAGCAGATTATTTTTTCCAGAATTTTCTTAAGCTCCACTGTAGCAGTTTTATGTGGAATAGAAATAAATGCCAGTGCAATCTTCCTCCCTTGCCAGTAGCTGCTCACCACTAAAAATCTATTATCTTTTTCCTCTTCTATCACTATTGGAGCTCCTCTAGCAATTCATATAACTACTCCCATTTCCTTTTATTCTGTTAAATAACCATCCTGAAATCCTTTCTTTATCAAATTCACATGGTCAGTTATTTCCAAATGTGTTTCCTGCAGCATAGCTATTTGCACTCTGTATTTTTTAATTGAGTTTCAGTACTTTCTCTTTTTATACATTTGCAAGACCATTCATATTCAAAGACAAAATGGAAAATATTGCCTTTATGATAAAAGCTATTATTCCCACCTGTTATGTATTACAGTTTTTTAATGTCAAGTTTCAGCTTTTGTGCTACATGCATATATTAATGTTTGGCAGGTTGATCTTTTATACAGTTATTTCTTGTCACATCCATTTGACTCTATGTCACATCTTACAAGACTTTTTGTTTTAATGAAAACCCTCAAACAAACAAAAAAAAATACCCCAGAATACGCCCATAACCTATTAACTTGATACAAACACACAAACTATGTGCATCTTCAAATAATGAAGATTAACCCTCCTAATAGGAACAACTGTCCCAGATAGATAGCTACACTCACAGGCATGAAGTGACCTATAATTAAAGTTATCCATGCTAAGATGCATGGCAAATCCTGTGCTTCTACTTACACTAAGTGCTGTCTGTTTTTGTCTTAGCTTTATTCCTTTCTCATATTAAGAAAACATCTTGAATGCTTTCAGAAAACATTATCTTTTAGCCACTGGAAAGGCTATTCTGTTTTTATTGCCCTTATCAGCTCTTCACCATAGAAAAGTGAGAACCAGATGCACAGCTGCTTTCAGCTATGAGTTTCTTATGTTACATTGTGAACATTTACTTGCTAAAGGAAAATGTTTCATTACATTTAGTGTTCTTTTATTTACTTGCTTTCCCTTAAAACGTGTTGTTAGATCAAGCCAAGGGCTTTAAATCCAGTCATTATCCTAAGCAAAAGTAAGCAAAACATACCAGTTTTACTTACATTTTGTTCTTTTGTCCAGGCTTTCTTCTTTTACATTGCAGTGCCTATATTTCTTAAAACTGAGCATGAAGGAAAGAAAGAATGGAAAAAGGCACCTGTTTACTTTAGTATCCCTATTACAGATAAAAATAACTGAATATGATTTTCTTGATAATATGCAATATATTTCATTAATGTTGTTCCAAGCATTAATGACTTTAATGACATGAAGTAAGACATATGCTTTTGAGTCCCCTATAAGTTTAACAAAGTCAAAACATCCAATATTTCCAGGTTTCCTTGTTCTGCCATATTTCACAAATGTGATTGATTTTTTGTAATTCCACATTAATTCATTAATTTCTGAGTTGCTGGTTTTCTTCTTGTTGATCATCACCCAACTCCAGTCTCTGGTCCATTTCCAGCATACTCCTGATTCTTCTAGTCAACTCCCATGCTTTTTCTCTCTCAAGCATTTACCTTTGGAACATTGTAAAAAATCAGCAGAATCCCCTTCTATTTGATAGCTCACTTTTTGTTGGACAAACGTTTGTATTTACTCCTTAGTATGTTCTACATCAAAAATAAGTTTGACCCTTCAGGAAATAATATTCTGAAGATAGCTGGATACAGCAGTTTTAAATCTCACACCTGCTTCTAAACATTCCCTGATTGCTAAAATAAATTTACTCCTCTCCTGTCTGGTGTACAGCGAGTAATCATTTTCCATAAACACTCTACTGTCTCCCAGTTTTACTACTTTGTCCTTCTGCAATGGTTTTGTAAGAATCAAATGTTTCTGCTGTTAAGAATGCATCTTAACTATTAGTAGTCTGGCTGTTTTCTCATAGCCAGGTTTGGAGTATACACACTATGTGCCCTTTCAATTAGCAACTCCTGTTGTGGAGTACCAGTCCAGTTGCTTATTTGCACTTTCATAAAATTAATAGTTTGTTCCTTGCAGTTTCTCTTGTACAGCAGAAAAATATCAAGTCTTCCCTATGTGCTCTGTTCTCTAATTCTAGCATTTTTTGAAACATCTCTTCTTTAGCAGTCTCATACTTAGCCAGCCTTTTCTTCATTTCAGTCTCTGATTTTTGGAGTTTTATCACCTCATCTGAATATCTGTTTAAATATTCCTCCATTTTTTTCCAGCCTTTTCATATCTGAGTTGATATACTCCTTCATAGTTCTGTTTATTTTAATCAGCTCTCAGCACATTTGACTTATTTTTTTCTCTAGATTTCTGGAAGTCCTGGAGCTTGAAATAGAAGTTATGTTCTTACCATAACGTTCCATGTTAGTTGTCTTCTT
Source organism: Protopterus annectens (assembly GCF_019279795.1). Taxonomy (NCBI): domain Eukaryota; kingdom Metazoa; phylum Chordata; order Ceratodontiformes; family Protopteridae; genus Protopterus; species Protopterus annectens. Next base: position 1,881,306,729 of record NC_056729.1, read on the forward strand.
CTCGCCTTCTTCTTGCTGGATGGGTTGCCGACCTCGGCTCCGGCCACTCTAAAAGCTCGAGAGTTGGTTCCACCGGCTCGAGGCTCCCCTTATATCCCACAATGCTAGGCGAGAGTTACCTCAGATCTCGTTTGTAAGCTAACCCAGCTTATATCAATAACAGTATAACTGTAAATAGAATCCACCTCTAACAGCAGGAAGAAAAGGGTGACCTACATCCTGAAATAAGAAATATGCACAATAGCATATGACTAAGAAAGAGGTGGTAGAAAGAGAGGTCACGATCACAACTCCTCTAGGTCTGTCCAGGCCAGGAAGGAGGGTGGGGGAAGAAGACAACTAACATGGAATGTTATGGTAAGAACATAACTTCTATATGTTAAGTTGTCTATCTCGCCTTCATTCTTGCTGGATGGGACGCGTCCCTAGCACCTTGTCCTGGGTGGCCTAACGGAACAGACTCCTGAGAACAGTGGAACCAAAATTAGCTCTATGCCTAGAAGCTAAATCCAACTTATAATGGGAAATAAAAGTGTGAGGAGTAGCCCAAGTAGCGCTGCACAAATGGTGTCAATAGGCAGTCTGTCTTGGAAGGCTAAAGAAGTAGCCAAAGCTCTGGTGGAATGGGCTTTAGGTTTATTAGGCAGTTTTGGTGTCTAATCTCATAAACAAGGGTAATCAGAGACGTTAGCCATCTGGATAATGATACCTTTGAAACTGGAAGTCCTTTTCTGCTTTCCATAGGAGACAAACAGCTGATCAGATTTTCTGAATTGTTTCAAGTAGTACCTTAATTGACGATGAACATCCAGGCAGTGTAATTTTTGTTCTGACCTATTTGAATACTCTGGGAAAAAGACAGGGAGGTCAATGCTTTGGTTTAGATTTGATGTTGAAACCACCTTAGGCAAAAGGACGGGTTAGTTTGTAAGGAAACTCTGTCCTTATGGAACAAAAGATAAGGAGACGACAACTGAGTGCTTGAAGTTCTGAAATTCTTCTAGCTGATGTGATAGCCACCAGAAAGAGAGTTTTCCATGATAATAATTTCAAGGAACATGAAGCTGCAGGTTCGAAAGGGGAAAGAATCAAAGAAGCAAGAACTAAATTTAGGTCCCAAGGAGAAGGAGGATTTCTTATAGGAGGTCTGAGAAGAAAAACTCCTTTCAAAAAGGCTTTGCAAAGTTTGTGGGACATTAGGGCAGATTCAGAAATGCCCACATGAAAATTAGAAATAGCTGCCAATTGAACCTTAAGAGTAGATGGAGATGAACCTGCATGGAAGAGTTCAGCTAGAAAATCAAGGACTAGTTGGATGGAAGCGGTGAAAGGATCTATGTCCTTTCCTTGTGCCCAATATGAGAAGCGATTCCACTTACTCAAATAAATCTTCGAGTGGAAGATTTATGGGAAGCTATCAATATATCTCTAACCGAGTGAGATAATTGAGGAAGCCTGGCTACGGTTGGAACTGGAGGAACCAAGCAGTGAGGTTCAGAGAGGGAGGGAGCGATGAAACTGACCCGACTGGTGGATCAAAAGATCTGGAACTAGGTCCAGATGCCACGGTCGCTCAAGAGAAAACGATGTAGAAAGGGGAACCACACTTGTCGAGGCCAGTAAGGAGCAATGAGGATCAATGAGGCCTTCTGAGCGATAGCTTTCTGTATTACTTGAGAGATCAGAGGAAAGGAGGAAATGCATACAGAAGTCCCCGGGCCAAACTTGGACTAGAGCGCCTCTGCTGGGTTGGCCTGGTAAAGGGAATAGAGTGAAGTATTCTCTGCACTTGCTGTTTTGGGGAGTAGCAAAAGATCGCAGCAAGGCTGACCCCACTTGAGAAATATCTCTCACTACAGAGTCTTTCAGAGACCACTCGTGAGGCATGAGTATAGCTCTGCTCAACTTGTCCGCAATGTGATTGGACTTCCGGGATGTGCGTTGCTATCAGAAACGCTGAGAAAAATCGCCCATTGCCACAGTCTGAGTGCTTCTCGTCACAGGGGGTATGATCTGGTTCCGCCTTGTTTGTTGATGTACCACACTACAGACATATTGTCTGTCTGGATTGCAATCGTTCCCAAGGGAAGAGAGTCTTGAAGGGCTTGCAACGCTAAAAGCACTGCTCTCATCTCCAGAACATTTATGTGCAAGTGGCATTCGTTTGGTTGCCATGTGCCCTGGACTGTCCTGCCCTGATAATGCCCCCACCCGATCAGGGAGGCATCCGTTGTCAGAGTAGCAACCGGAGGAGGTGGAACAAATGGTCTTCCGACAGAAGCTGGGGAAGACATCCACCACATGAGATGCTTTTGCACGCGTGATCATAATGGTGTGAGACATTGGAAGTTCCTGGTATGACCATTGAGAAAAAAGCATCCACTGAAGGATCCGCATGTGGTATCTGGCCAATGGGAGGAGAGGTATGGCGCTGCCATGATTCCCAACACCTTTAGAACTAACCTGGCTTTGGCTCTGTTGTTGTTGAGAAGAAGTGACACCAATTTGTGAATGTCTGATATCCTTTGGTTCGTTAGCGTTGCAGACATGTTTATAGTATCTAAATTTGCCTATGTAGGTAATAGTACGACAAGGCGACAAAACAGACTTTTCGCAATTTATTGAAATACCCAGTTTTGACAAACGCGAAAAGTATAATCTCTGGCCATCAGAAGGAGATGCTTGGTGGGAGCTGTGAGAAGCCAGTCGTCCAAATATGGAAACACCTGGAATCCTTGTCGTCTCAGGTGAGAAGCTACCACTGCCATGCATTTGGTAAACACCGGGGCAGTGGTGAGACCAAAGGGCAGGGCCCTGAATTGAAAATGACTGGTTCCCAGCCTGAAGCGGAGGAATCTTCTGGAGCGTCTGTTCATTTTATGTGATAGTACGCATCCTGAAGGTCTATAGAGCACATCCAGTTTCCTTTTCCCAATAGGGGAAGAATGGATTGCAGCGTGACCATCCGAAATCTTGTTTTCTTGACTGATCTGTTCAAGATACTGAGATCCAAAATTGGTCTCCAGTCCCCTGTTTTCTTTGGAACTAAAAGAACCTTGAGTAGATTCCGGATCCTTGTTGGTCTGCTGACACTGGCTGAATTGCTCTTTTGCAAGCAGTTTTGAAATTTCCAAAGCTGCTATATCCCTTTGAGCGGGTGGAACATCTGGAAGGGATTTTTGACTGATTTGGAAAACGAAGAAAGGGGATAGAATAGCCTTCGAAATGATGGACTGTACCCATTTGTCTTGAGTCAGGGATAGCCAGGCTTCTGGGTACAGTGACAATCTTCCCCGACTGCCTCCGAAGATGGGCAGTCGGGCAACACCTCAGGGATGCTGAAAGGGCTTGTCAGGAAAGGCTTCCCGATTGCCCTGGTTCTGCGGACCCCCTGCCCCTAGGGCGGCGTCTACCATTGTTATTCCCACCTCTGCCTCTGGTAGGAACGACTCTGTCGTCAGGCGAAGTCCCTTGAGATTGTTTACGGAACCACATCTTTCCACCCTTCTGGCCTTTGGGGTAAGGCCTAGAAGGAGTCGAAAACGGACTCCGGCGGCAGAAAGGGTCTTGCCATCAGTCTCGCACCTAGTCAGGGTTTCTTTCACTTGAGGACCAAAGAGATGATCCATCAAAGGGGAGTTCGTGAAAGACGTCTTGAAAGGTTCCGAAGTTGCATAGCCGCATCCAGGCGTGCCTACGTAAGGCTACCCCTGTTCCTCTTGGCTCTGCTCGCTCCATCGGCCGCATAAGAGAGGCATGGAGGAGTTGGAAATGGAATTAGGATAGCCAGCTGCGTGTTCATTTTCTCTTGGAAACCCGCGGCTGTAGGGTCCTTCAACATTTCACTCGCTTCCTTGATCAAGTCCCTTTGAAGACGAGTGAAATGGCACAGGTAATTCAGCGACGCATGGTAAATGTCGCTGAGGAGAACATCCGCTTCCGCACCTATCCATGGACCTAGATTCCTTGTTAGGTGGATGGACAGGCACTGAAGGATCAGCCAGTTCCTTCTTTGTGGCGGCAGCTACCACCACAGCATCCACAGAAACTCCTTTTGATAAAATTGCTTGTCTGATGGAGCTGTGATGAATTTGGAGGGTCTCCTGGGAGTGGGGTCCACTGAATCAGGAGCCGTCCATGCCTTCTTAGCAACCACCTGCATGAGGGGTCGAAGGGGGACACCCAGGAGGTGGAAGGGCGAGAGCCAAACGCCTCAAGATACACAGATTCTCCTCCGAAGGGTTGAGGGCTGGCCAATTTCTCCTCTGTTTATGGATCTGCAAAATGTCTGCAAATGAGACATGTTCAGAAGGGGAACGGGGGGAACACTCAGAATCATCCAGATCTGTGTCCGACGTGTTAGTCTCAGATGAGTCAATGTGCTTCGTCTTGCACTTCCTCTCCCGGGGGTGCTCTTCTGCCAAATCAGGAGAGGCCTCGGAAGAGGATGAAATCCCAAAGGGGCTCCTGAGGAGCTGGCTCTCTGCGGTCCGGGATGAGGGAGTGAGTCGACTTACCCTGAGGCAGCATAGAGGGAGGGGCTGACGGAGCCGACTGTGGAGTAGAGCCAGGCTCTAACACACTCCGCATGACCTCGAATGCACCCCTGTCAGGCAGAGCCAGAGGTCCCGCTCCGAGGAGCTAAGGACCCCTCGGCACCGACAGTGATGGCTCGAGGCCGATGTCGGAGCCGAACTCAGCGCCGAAGCACCGAGAGGGAGAGGGGTCGGACAAGGGTCCGATGCCACTCACCCTCGGAGCCGACGAGGGAGGTCCGGCGCCGAGATTCCTCCACGGAAGAAAACGGAGCCGACGGAGCCGAAGACAATTGTCTCGGCTCGGTGACCACAGTCTCGGTTCCGACGACCCGGCTCCGAACTCAAAGAGTCGAAGGAGGAAAGAGTTGATGGACGGGGCAGGCACCGACTGATGAGTCGGGCTCTGAAGCATCTGGGCTAGTGCCTCGGACTTAAGTAGTCGACTCACCACCCTCTGAAGGTCATGATCGGAAAGCCTCGATGACCTAGAGGAATGAGACCTTTGGCTCCGTTCAGACAGCAGGGAGATCCTGGAGCAATGAACGGAGCCAAGAGAAGGTGACCTAGACCTCTTTCTGGTTGTCGGCTCAAGATCTTGTCGGAGCCGACACGGGTACTCGATAACCTCGGCTCCGGAGCCGGAAGCCACAGAAACTGTGGACTGAGTCTTATCGGCTCCAGCCGAGCCGATAAAGGCAAAGGTTGAACAACCTGAGGTCTCGGCTCAGAAGCCGGAGCCGAAGACCTCGATGCCTTAGAGGGCTTCCCTGTTGAAACTGACAGGGAATCCTCTGGTTTAACAACCCTCTCACAATCAACTTGTTTTTTCTCTCCTGCAGGACCCTGGGGCTGAAGCCATGGCACACAGCACAGGAGTCCTGCAGGTGCAAAGGCCCCAGACAATAGACACAAGAAGTGTGAGCGTCTGTCAGAGACATTTTCTGACAGCACGCATCACACTTCTTGAATCAAGAGAGTTTTGCTTACTTTGACATTTTCGTAACTGACAGGTGTACACTAACACACACCCAACACACAGTTATTCCCCGTCAGAAAAAATATTTATACTGAAAAAAAATAACAATTTTAGTAAAATACTAATAATTAAGCACAAAAAGTTAAAGTAACTACACAAACACACCCTAGGGAAGGAAGGCCAAAGGCCCAAGGGAAGAACCAACGGTTCTTTTAACAAGAAAACGGGGAAAAATAGGGTCGGGATAAAGATCTATATCCTACACTAATTTAGGAAGAATAAAAGTTAAAAGGGGAAAAAGAGTAACTTTTGTATAAAAGCTAACACTCACCAGGAACCGGTAGAAGCAACCAACCTCGAAGCTGTAGCGGCAAACGAGATCTGAGGTAACTCTCGCCTAGCATTGTGGGATATAAGGGGAGCCTCGAGCCGGTGGAACCAACTCTCGAGCTTTTAGAGTGGCCGAGTCGGAGCCGAGGTCGGCTCCGAACCCATCCAGCAAGAATGAAGGCGAGATAGACAACTTAACATCTTCTTTTTGCTTAACAGCTACAGAACTATTTTCATACAGTGTTTTCTTTCATGTTCTCTAAATTTCTTCTTTGCTGACATCCAGGAATAGCACTTACTAGCTAGTAACTGAGATTTACCCAGAAAGCAATTCATTGGCTCTCTTTCCTGAGTTTATGTTTTCACACTGGGAGAGCTGGACTTAAGTTGTTACTCAGCGAGGAACCATCTTGGAAGCTTTAGTTAAAGGAATTTTAGGTGGACAGTGGGCTGCTCTGCAGGGTAGTTGCTTGAAGTGAAGCAAGAAGAAGGGATTATACTGATGAGGATCAGAGAGGGTTGTTTGAAGATTTAGAGGATTGGCATAAGGGAGAGAAAAAAATATAAAGCAGCTTAGAAGTTATCACTGAAAAAGAGACTGTGTTTAGATCATAAAGAGGGAATGGGGTAGTAATGAGAATGACTTGTTTATTTCTAGTAGTACTTGGACAAAGCAGAAGCCACTCTTTGATGTTTCTTACTATTAAAGCTGGTTGCTGTTGCTATTCCTGTTTTGACATACCAGTTGCTTGCATAAGGGGAAACATTGGAGGGTAGTAGTTTGACTTATCATGTTCCTTCACTTGTTTTTCTATTTCCTTTGCTAGTTAGGGAGAACCATGAAAATTTCATGATAGGAAATAATGAATCCTGACAAATGCATCATCAGTGGCTCAACAGGTAACACATCTGCCTTTTGTGATAGAAAACCAGAAGGCTGTGGGTTCTATTTCTACTCCAGGTGATGGGAATGCTGACACCACAGCGCAGCATTAAGGGGTGCTTCACTCCTGAGTATCATTTGAATAATCATTTAATTGAGATCCCATCTGCTTGAGTTTATGGTAGATCATATGGATGGTATCTAGTAAAAAGAATAGGGAAAGTTCCCCAATACCCTGGCCAAATTTCTACTAGTAGTAAAAATACCACCTTGAGTCTTCCCTGGAAAAAAGCCACTAACATAGTGGGGATAACCTAGTCAACAAAAGATATAATAAATTAAAAACTGTATCAAGCAAAGAACTAAGCAGAAAGGGAAATGGTTCATTTGGATGAGACAATGAGACAGTGAAAGTAAGCTCAGGAAAAAAGATATTTTCTTTTTTGAGAGAGAAAAGATATGAAGTTAAGCATGGTCACTCTGTTTTTTTAATCAATAAGAGATAAAGGAAATAAATCAGAAAGAACACAGGTATGGTGTCATTTATAAGGATAACTAGATAGAAGCAGATACAGAAAAAATCATGAAAGAGAGGGACATTAACTAAGAATCCATTAAGCTAAAGTAAACTGAGATGCAAATTTGTTTTGGTGTAGACTGAACCAGTTCATATTTAGGTCACAGAGAAGGAAGTTTCTTTTTATTATCTTGGAATGGGAAAACATTTAAAGCAGCACTGGTCTGGTCTGTTGCAATAAGGTAGGTAGAGGTTGATATAATGACACTATATGGGGTGATTTTGCACCAATACAGTTTTTTTTTTTTTTTTTTGCAACTCAAGATCAGTGGTGGATCAAAACTAAAATAATGGCTTTAAGATTTTTCTAATTAGAAATGAAGCACCTTCATAAATTCTACCACCTAGATTGTCACCTCTCTTGAGTAACATAGAAAGATACCATGAGGTAGGACAACATCAAATGTAGTCCATGTTTTAACAATAGAATAATATCTGTTTTGCGGAAGTTGATCCATGCTTCCCGTGTTAAGTTTTGTTATGGATAGTCTAGATATTAGTTGAGTGATGGGTATTTGGTATATGGGTCAAGAGTGCATTGGCTGTAGATGACTGTCACTGATGAAGTGACACCCCAACCATAAGTGCAAAATGGGAAAAAGGGGGTTATGGATGGATGAAGAAGGGAGATGACCTGATGGACAAGAGTTTAACTGAATACCCCCTGTATTTGGCAGGTAAAATAATAAAAGTAAAATTGAAAACAGAGTGCAGATTATATAATGGAGATAAGGAAGACAGTCAAGGGAAGGATGAAGTGAGCTGGGAATGAAGGATTAGATGATGTCAAATTGGTGAGGAAGTGTGACTTTGGCATTAGTGTAATAAATGGCAAATGACGAAGGTGTATGCAGTAAGATGGAATGAGAAGGGCAAGAGAAAAGCTGAATGCTTAAAGTAATTAGTCTGGGGTTTGACCACGGTAGTGGCCCAATCCATAGAGTCATAGATATTCCAAGGGCACTAAATCTCAAGTCCATTTGTTTTCTCAGGTGGGATTTTCGTTCTCCAGGAAGACCATACAGGCCAATCCTGGAGTAAATTTGTGGATACCCATCCAGTCATCTAGTTTATGTTTAAAGAAATATAGTGAATTACACTGCTTTACATTCAGGATAAATTTATTCCAGAGGTTTGGGAAGCATTAAGTTAGAAATCTGTCCCTTTATTGTGTTTTATTTATCTGTTGGTGAAGAATTAGGTCCCTGGTTCTAGTATTAGTGGAGACATTAGTCTTTGGGAGAAACAAGTCCAGGACAATCAAGTCTCTAATGACAAGGTAAGTGAGATAAAGATCTTCCTTTAAAAATCTATAAGGCAGTGAATAAAGGAATACAGTTTCCAACCTCTCTTTATAGCTCATGGATTTTAGGCCTGTGATCTTCTGTTAGAAATCATTGGGTTTCTATATTTGTTTGATATGTTTAGTGAGAAACATCATAAAAGGGGCATTGTACTTGATAAACTGGCCTGATTCACTCATAATATAAGTGAGTGATCACCTCTTTAGACTTTATATTCTTCTGACAATTAGTTGGGCTAAATAAAAGGACTTCTTGGCAAACATACTTACACGATAGTCAAAACAGACTGAACTATCAACCTGAGTACCTAGGTTCCAAACTACATTTTTGTTCTGTAGAGGTGTGTTGTCTATCAAATTTGATGACACTGCACTTTTTAGTATTTAGCTTCAGCCTATTTTTAGTATATCAAGAGTTTACTAGGGTAAATTCATTCTTGAATGTATGAGTATCATAGTGTAACTTTACAACAATCTTCAGTTTATAACAGTCTGCAAATTTTGCTAGCCAGAGGTCTTTGATCTTCAAGGAAAATTCCCAACACCAAGCCTCGAGGGACACCACTTGTCAGTTTAATACTTTTTCATGAGGCACCTGTAACTAGAATTGTATGAGTCCTGTCTTTCACACAGTTGCTAACACATATGGGTCAATTTTTAAAGCTTTTATCTTTTGTATTATGCAAACAGGAGGAATTGTGTCAAAGGCATCAGCCAGGTCAAGTTATGCCATGTGTACTGCTCAGCCACCATCTACAACCTCTGTAATCCTTTCAAAGAAATTTACTAGATTAAATAGACAGGATCCAGTCTTCACAAAACCAAAGTCTTGCTACCACAGTTTATGAGGTAAGTTATAATACATTCCATGGCTTTGCAGATGGCGCTTGTAAGGCTGATACATCTGTAATTACCTGCTCAGTTTGAAGGCCACCTTTCTGGGGGGAATTACCCCTGCTGTGCACCACTCATCAGGGATAAAACAAATAGCTAAACTGAAGTTAAACAGTTTGAGGAGTATGTCTGCAAGTGAATGTTTTTACCAGTAACTAGGCAACTAAGTATACTGTCAGGTCTTACAAAGGAAGTATTTTTGGTCTTCATTAGCACTTTCAGTAAATGATCCCTAGAGATGGGTGAGTAAGGGATTCAGATATTTCAGGGCTTTGAACAGAATTCTCAGGACTGAAGCTGGTCCTAATTTATTTTTTGGTAGGATATTGGCTGTGTCAGATCAGACTAGGACATCTTATTATTAATGCACTCTGACCAATGTTGAGCATTGTTTTTGTCTTCTAACATAGCAAAAGAAGGGTTTCACCCTATAAGCTCACAATTCTGATGGTCTCCTCTTCATCCTCTCCACATTTGGTCATAGCCCAACTTACTCCTGAGTTTTTTTACCTTTATCACTCAACAGCTCCTAACTACATACTTCTCATTACAAAGTATCTAATACTGACTAACTTGGTCTTACTCTTTATGCACCAAAGCTAGTATTATTGTTTTGTCTAGTTAGCATGAACCTCCAGCTTTCACAACTTGTAATACTTGCGTAACTGTTACCTCCTGAAAGAGTGCTGCTCTATTTTATGTACATACTTATGAATATTGTTGAATTTTACCTGTTTGTAATCTTAAGTATGTTTATTAATGTATGCGCATCTGGAGCTTTTCTCCCAGGGCATCTGCTAAAAAGGGGTTATGCATAGCCCAGTTAGACTTTCCTGATCAACAAAGACAATAAATTTGGTTTCAGAGGCCAACTTAAGTTCATATGCTTCACTAGTGGTCCAGACAGTGTTTTTCATTTTTTTTGTAATGCTTTTGATTATTTAAGATTTTTTTATCTTCAGTAAGATGGATTTGGGATCTACTTAATAATCTGAGTCTCTTTATTTTCTTTCTTTTATTGTACGGTTTATTTATGGTGGTGGACCAGTGGACCACTAGGGTGGTTTGTCTTTGAATTTCCCCTTGATATTTGATATTTGGTTCTGGTAGGGACTACTAGCTTTATGATTTTTTTCCAAATAGGTACAGAGCTCCTTAATGAAGCTTACTGCTGTATTAAGGTCTGGCGAGGTTTAGACATAAATGAATTTTAATATTTTGTCACATGACAAGCTGATGTTGTGATGTTTTATAGTCCTGAATTCAGTGAGGTTCGCTGTAGGAGCTTTTGGGATTTACAGGAAAAGGTCACAGGTTTATGTCCAGATTTTTCAGGGGAAGGATATACCACAGGACATGTGCAAGAGGCAGCAAAATGAGTAAGAATTAGATTAAAAAGCATGTGCTCTCAAATAAGGTTTACATACTAGATGCTCAAGTGAATTGTTAATATCTGTAGGAATTTTGGGGCATATTGTATATTGGAGGTATTGGTGTCTCACTTTACTGATGGGTAGTTAAAGTCACCTAAAATAAGGCTGTTTTTACTAAGAAGGATATCATTTAGAACACAGAGGAATCTTACATGGTCATCAGGAGACAAAGAAAGTGTTCCATAACAAGGTATTAGTTGATTATTAGGCAAACCCAGAGTGATCTGTAGATCAATTAAGTTTTTGAGCCCCTACAGATCTTTGTGGACACAAGAGGCTCATCAACAGATATGGAAACTCCACCAAATTTGCCATTGGGCCTGAAAGCATGAAAAGTGCAAAACCCTGGAAGAGAGGAAGCATTCTCTTTGCATATACACCAGGTTTCATTAACTATGCACACAATGTTTTCCAAACGTATGAGTGCCTCAAGATGAGGCAATTTATTGTTTAGACTTCTGGTATTAAGGAGAGTGGCACTAATGCAAACCAGTTATGGCTATGTTAGTTACAACAGAATGTCCATCAACTGGACTCTGCCTAAAAAAAAGGCACCAGGGACAGCAAAGGTTTTAGCCAGTATTTAGAAGCCTTGAAACAAGATGTGCAAGCCATCCTTAGTGAAGCAAACTGGCCTGTCAAGTATCTAATTCCATTAGCTTCATCATTACAACTTTTAATTTTTGTGTGCAAACAAAATTTTCTTCTCCTTAAGATAGTTTTATAAACATGCAATCGAAATAAACCTGCACGAAGGGGGTGGAGCCAAGACTGCCAACTGACAGCAGCAGTTTTTCAGAGCTCCGTGAAACTAATATAAAAAACAGGAAATAACTTATTTTATTTTAGCAAAAATACTTAGAATTGATAGATGATAGTATAAACTATATTATTAGTAACTTTGGTGAACTTAGGAAAGTTTTTTCCTGTCAAATTATAAAGGAGAATATATCATTTGTGGAGATGAGCACTTCGAAGACTTCTCATTCTGACATGGCTTTAAAAAAAGAAATGCAGCTTGTGACATCTGCTCTACAAGAACTCTCACTAAAAATGGATGATTTTAAGGAGAATTTACAAAACCTCAAGGAAAATTGTCAGAAACAAACAGATTCTCTCAAGGAACTTACACAGCAACATCAATCCAGAATAACACACTTAGAAGCATTCCTGAATGATCTTGATGGAAGACTGAAGGAAGAAGAAAGCCAGAAAGACTTTCTCATCAAACAAAACATTTGGCTTCTCAATAAAGGGGATGACCTTGAAAACAGGGAGGGAAGGTCAAATATAAGGATTTTTGACATCCCTAAGAGAGCTGAAGGAGAAGAAATAATTTATTTCCTGAATACCTGGATTCCAGAGATTTTGGATTTAAAGGAGGGTCTGTCCTTTTGTATTGAAAGGACTCATAGAGCTTTAGGAAAGCCAGTGTCAACATCCTCCTCTACTCCTCCCAGATCAACAGTCATAAAGTTTCTATCTTATTTGGACAAGGAGTTGGTCCTAAAATCTGCATGGAGGAAAAGTCCATTAAAATGTAATCAAAACCTAATTAGGTTTGATAATGACTATTCTACCAGGGTTTTGGAACAGAGGAAAAAAGCTTGGCCATTAATAAAACTGTTAAAGCAGAATAACATCAAAACTCAGCTTGTCTTTCCTGCCAGAATAAAAATTCTATATCAGAATGAAATTAGATCATTTAATGCCCTAGAGGAAGCCACTGCCTTTATTAAAACAATAACATTATTTCCTTACCTGAAGATATGGAATGGGCATCTGCATCTCTGAAGAGAGTTACTGATAAATCTTCTTGGACTGATGTTAAAAAGAAAAAAAACAAAAAACTGAGTCAAAGATTGCTGTTCCCACTAAATCTCTCAAATCACCTACTGCAACTGGACTTTAATTTGTTTTATATTTGCTAAATCTTCAGGTAAGGTATGTCATGACAATATTTTTCTTATTGCTTTTCTTTCTCTTTTTGCTTTTTCATTTCTATACTTTTTTTTGTTCATACACAAATTAAATAACTGTTTATGTTTTTAGTATATTAGTATAATATTACTGGTTTATTGAGTGATATTATTGAACAGTAAGCTATCTTTGTTTTTATGACCTTAAGATGACATGCTTTATTTCAAATAATATATAGCCCTTTGCCCTGATAAATGTTCTTCTGAGTTATTACACAGGCATAGTCACTGCTTAGATTATTTATAAAAACTGATTTGGATACATGGGATTACAGGGCATATCTATGATTTAGTATATATTAACTAGTTTTTTAAATATTTATAACTTCTAATTGCTGCAGAATATATATTGGTACCTGTGCGAACAAAAAGCTGTTTACCAGCTTTTGACATAAATTGGGTCTCTCTGACAGTTATATGCTTGTATGTTTTATGGCACAAGGTTTTTAAATAGTTACAAGTTATGTTTCCTGTAGAGTTTAATGTTAAAGTACTGTTTTATCTCTCACTGGCATTGAATGTTACTTTACTGTTTGGAAGTATCTGACAATTAAATTTGCATTTGTTACTGTAAATAAGCAGACTTTGTGACAGTTAAAGTGAGGTCAGGAAACTGTACTGTGTAGTGTGCTGGGCAGGAAAATGTCAGTTTGAAATCTAAGTGAAGTTTTCTTACTTAGCACATGACATCATGCATTCTATGCATGCAGATCAGATTACATCACATCTAATGTGTATATGCAAGCCTAATTGTGAATGTCAAATCTCTGATTGGTTAATATAGCATAGTAGGCTTCTTTTACAAGAATTATGAGCTACACTGTCTGCAAACATATTGTGTCTTCTGTGGAAGGTTGGGCGCCGGGCTGGCAACTTGACACCATAAAACTCCACTGCTAGTCATGAGCGGACAGGTGATCCGCTGTGGCGACCCCTAATTGGAAAAAGCAAAAGAAGAAGAAGAAGACTGTCTGCAAACATATTCATGTTTCCCTTTTATAATTGTGACTATATTATGTGATCAAATATATACAGAAATGTTATTTTTTCTTGCAAACAGTTAATTATAGCCACTATTGTAGTGAATAGACTGGAGTTTTTTATAAATAGATCTTTATAAATAACTTTCCTATGCAGTTAGCAAGTGTTTAGTATAGGCTTATACATTTACAGGAAATGCTTATGACTAATGGCAATAACTGTAAGGATACTCAAGCACCATACTAAATCCTAGCACATATATGTATAAATAATTTTGATTAAACTATAATTACTTTGCATTTAATATGTTGATTTCCTTATTGTATCCTAGATATTATGTATATTTCAGATGTCATGATTTCAGTTATTATAAAGTCATGTATTTTAGTATATTAGCACTTTATGACAGGGAAAGAGCTCAGTAATATATATGACTTGTGATAACACAACAAACAAATTATGAGTTTCAGTATTACCCTATTGCTATGGTAGATATTTACAGCTATTGCTATCTTAATTTTGTCTTTGAGTCATTCACTTTTAAAACCTGTTATCCATAGTAAGTTTTATATAAATAATGGGTACTTTTCTGTTAGCGGGGCAACAGCTTTCTGGGCCTGGATTTGCATTAATGGAAAAGTACCACAGGTTTCAGTCCAAAATGAAGTAATAAGACACAGCTGTTTACCCCTGTGCAGTGCTTAAGGTAAATGAGAAAAAGTTGTTACGATACATACATAGTCCCTTGCCATGACATGCACCTCTTAGCTGAAAGGGGTAAAAGTTGCTTTGGCCTCGTTAACGTTTTTTGTCCTGCGGAAAGTATTTCCTCCTTCTGCAGCACAAATGGAGTTACTTGTATTGGTACCATATTTAAGGATGCTTATAAATATTTGTCTTAGTTCTGCAGCTATTATATTTGTGGAAAATAGTGACATGGTAAATTCAGCACCGTGCACATACAATTGATATACCATTCTCAAACTCCTGAGATTTCTGCCGTGGTTACTGCTCCATAATTACTTTTTGATTTACGACGTCTGTTTCAACAACAGTGTTTCCTGTTCGGTTCAGGGTGTTTTCCATTGCTCAAGATTAGGTTGTATTGAAATTAGACATCATTATGCTCACGGGTAACTTGATCGCAAGTTGCAGGTTGAATTTACAAGTGTTTCCAGGTGGTTATTTAACAGGATTATAACAGTTTTCAAAAACAAAATTATGGCATTTGCTACCTCTCAATAATAATCCATTTAAAAATAATACACACTACTACTGTCCTTTTAACTGAAAAGGTGTCCATATTAATGTAACTGTAAATGGAGCTGGATAAATTCCCTTACCAAGTCATCACTTAGAAATTCTGACCTTAAATTTACAAGGCAAAGTCAACTTGTTATTATAAAGAGAGAAGAATGCGCCGGGTTACTTCCGTTTTTAGTTATGAGAATGATAGGTGTGTGTGTGTGTGTGTGTGTGTGTGTGTGTGTGTGTGTGTGTGTGTGTGTGTGTGTGTGTGTGTGAACACTGACACACATTATATATTTATACAAACACATATTGAAAAAAATATGTGTGTGTGTATATACTTTCCGTAGGACAAAAACCGTTAACAAGGCCAAAAAAGCTGTTGCCCCGTTAATGGAAAAATACCAAATAATGATTTTTACTAATTTTTGTCATTTTAAACTGATGCCAGTTAATTATTATTGATTTTAGTCAGTTATTTAAACATCTGCTATTCCAAAAGTTTAGGAGTTAATTAAGGACAAATATATCTTGTGGAATATTTCTAAAAAGCTATGTTAACATCTTTTGGGAATGACACACACTCACTATGTGCTAACACCCAATTCTCGTGAAGTTTTTATTTAGTGGGAGTTTGTCATGATAAGATTTATTCAGAGAGCAAGTAAATACAAATGCTAAATGATTCTTTGATTTGTTCTGCCATTTTGAAGTTTTTATTAGAACTAATACAGATGACATGCTTAGGTATTTTGGGTAATCATTTAGATTGTTAATAAAGCTAATGTTTCCTTAGTCTATTAAGCACTAAATTCAGATTATATATATCCTAATATGTCTCTTGCTTCCTTAGTGAATGAATACTGTATAAATGTTTAATGTTTCTAATAATAGCGTATGTAACTCATCTCTAAAACTCTAACTGGAATTAATATCTGATTAGTTGTTTATCACTACTATTTTTCTCTTAATTTATAATATATTCTCCATTTTTACTTTGTTTTTATGGGCTGGAACCAACAAAGATAAGTTAGGATAGGTAATCTAGCAGATTTAGTTTTGTTTGCTAGACTAGAAATGTATTTCATTCCATGTATAGGGTGTATTAAAGTTTATATCAGAGTGAAATATGCTAATTTTGTGTTATTTAACTGTTTTTCTAGTTTTGAAATGCCTGACACAATTGTTTTACCTTTATCTTTCATGGGGAAAGTTAATTGGATTGAGATAAATAAAAATACAACAATTGATATTCTATTGTCTATTCAGGAAGAGGATTATGTATACAGGATTCTATTAATACAAGTTCCTTTATTATTTGTTATCTTTAAATAATTCTGATATGGATTTAACTTTGATATCCTTAAATACTAATGGCTTAAACAACCCATACAAGAGAGTCAGCCTACTAAGGTATCTTAAACTAAACAAGGCTCAAGTAGTTTTTCTCCAAGAGACACACTTTAAAATAAATGACACATTTATGTGGGACCCTAAGGAATACACAATACTTGCTCAGTCATCTTATAAAAATAAGACTAGAGGAGTATCAATTATATGGAAAAAGACTTTCTTAAATCCTCAAATTATTTACGAACATGTAGACAATGATGGAGTCATGGCCTTAGTTATACTTAAGTTTAATAATAGAATTTGGACCCTGGTTAATTTATACTGGTTCCTGGGTATGGGGCTAAGAAACACTTAGAAATTATTATAACTACTTCTAAAGGTAATATTATACTAGGAGGTGATTTCAATTGTATCACAGATATTACAGAAACTACCAATAGGAAATCTCCTAGACTATTGTCCTCAGTCAAACAGTTAAAAAAATGGACAGTATTGTTTAAATTAAAAGATACCTTTAATGCTTTGGGACCAAATTCTTTACTATTCTCACACCAGGACTATAGACATGGTACCCAAACTAGAATAGATTTATCTCATAAGATCTTTATTCTAAAATCTTGAATTTTTCAATACAACCTTGTCCCTTTTCAGATCATAATTCCTGTTGTTAACAATGCACTTGGAATTCAATCAATTAGTTATTACTTTAAGGATTCCTTCATATATCTCAAAAATTAAAGACTTTAAATATTGGATAACTTCTGAACTTCAGCTTTTCTTAGAGATTAGTTATAAACCTGAAGCAAACAAAATTATGGTTTGGGATTCTCTTAAGGCCTATCTATATGGTAAAACCATTAGCTGGTACAAAAATAAAATTAAAGAATGGGACTCAGAGTTACAGCAACTCCAAAATCAAATATTATCTCTTAAATCTAATACAAAATTAATTGCTACAGATAATAAGAGGAAAATAGAAGAAGTAAATAAGAAATACAATGAAATATTATCCCATAAAGCTAATTTAGCTATGGAAAAACTGAAATTAAATTTGTATGCTACCTCTCCTAAACATCTTCATAACCTATCTATGAAAGTTAAGATACAATCAAAAATTAATAACACTGATAGTATCTTTCATGAAGGGAAAAGGAAAAATGTCTCGGGCATAGGGGACATTCTGGAGGCTTTTAACTATCATTATGCAGAGCATTATAAAGATAAAATAAGTACAAATGAATGTGAGAAGTTAGAGAGTATAGTTTCCAACATAACAAGAATTCCTGAGGAACTTAAGTTAGATCTACAAAAACCTATTTCTCAAAAAGAAATTATAGATGAGATTAAAGGAAGTAAGTCTAATAAAGCACCTGGAATAGATGGCTTAATTACATAAATTTATAGATTGTTCCCTTCTTCTTTAATCTCTCTCCTACATAAAACATTTCTTAAAGTTCAAAAATTAGCAAATATTCCTCCTTCTTGGAGATATTCTCTAATTTCCCCTATATTAAAAGAGAATAAGGACCCTACTCATTGCAATTCATATAGACCAATTTCTTTGTTGAATAATGATTATAAACTATGTCAATTATGGTCAATAGATTGAAAATGCCCATATCTAAAATAATTAATGAAGACCAAACTGGTTTCACACATAACAGGCATACACAGGATAATATTAAAAGAGTATTAACTCTGATAGATTACCTTAATAGAGGAAACCATAAAGCACTGATAATAGGTCTAGATATTCAAAAGGCCTTTGACTCCTTAAATTGGGGTTATTTATTTAAAGCCTTACAATTATTTGATTTTCCCTCCTTTTTTATAACAATGATAAAGAAAATCTATGAAAATAATCTAGCATATGTCAAATTAGGTCCCTTTACTTCCAAAGCAATCCAAATCATTAGAGGTACTAGACAAGTATGTCCCATGTCCCCTATCCTATTTGCTCTGCCCATAGAAATACTTGCTATTTTAATATCTAATAACCCAAAGATAAGAGGTATAAATATATATGACCAATATATTTCTAAAATAATGATGATGTCTTACTTACCTTACCCAACTCTAAGGAAGTGTTAGGTGAAGTGGATATAGTAACAACAAATTTCCAAAAAAATTCAGGACTCTCCTTCAACAAATCTAAATCAAAATATTTATTATTAAATAAAAAAATACAGGTTCCAGTTAATCATATTATTGGAAACCAAGTTTCAACTCTAGACTATTTAGGAATAGTCCTAGGCAAGAATATAGAGGAAACCTTACAGCTTAACTATGCTAAAACCATAGACTTAAGACTTTAATAAGCAAATGGAATAATTTGTTTATAATATTTGATGATATGTTACAACTGATAAAATGGTTTTGTTACCTAAAATATTATATATAGCATAAGCCCTTATACTTCCACCAGGAAAGAAAATCCTTAAAGAAATCACTTCAACTCTGATGAAATTCCTATGGTACCCCAAAAGAAACAGAGTGGCATATTCTCATCATATCAGAAAACGGGAGCAAGGGGGGGGGTTAAAATTCCCAGAGATTGAAACTTATATAAAGGCATCTATAATTAAAATAGTGATGAATTGGGTAAATTGTAGATACTCTTCGAATTGGAAACAGTTATACTCCATTACACTAATGAATGAAAATTGTTTATCAAAGAATGCTTTGGTAACTGACAATGATAACATGATATGGGACTATTTAAGTTTAAATTTACAGTATAGTACAATAACATTAACTAAACTAACACTAATAAACAATATTTTTGATATGTTTAGAAAATTCATTAACACAAATTTAGATATAAAACTGTGGCATAGATTTTTAATACCATTTACTATTACAAGGGATTTCCCTGATAAAACACAGAGATATTTTTGGTTTATGGGAAAATAATAACCTATTTTGTTGGATGCAATGTATTGAAAACCAGCAAGCTTTGAACACACAAAGCATATTGTCAACTTATGGCCTATCCCCTAATGACTGGTTGGTTCTTTAGAGTGTCACAGCATACACTAAGGATCTGTGTAGAATAATACATAGCTCATCCTTCAAAACCGTACCAAAAATTATAAACTGGATTTTTGGAATTATATATAATAATATCAATGTTAAAAATGAATTATCATATCTATATAACACTGTAATTGTCTATAAGACAGCTCCTAAAGATTCTTACTGACAATAATTAACTAAAAGGTTTCAAGTATCATTATCAATGGAAGATAAAACAAACATTTTTTTTCAGTTAAACTAATTTCTTACTCACAATTCTGGAGGATTTTTCATTGGAAATTTCTACACAGATCCTTTCTGACACCTGAGAAACTCTCAAAAATAAACCCTTCAAACAACAAGTTATGTTGGAGATGTCATCTGTCCACTAATGCTGACTGGTCTCATATGTTTTATGACTGTACTAATATTAAACCATATTGGAATGAGATGAACAAATTTCTTCAAGCTATCTATACTGATATATTTGTTTTTTAAATTTGATTGAATGTTGTTAATAGTAATAATATTAATAATAATAAAATAATAAAAAATATGAAGAAAGATGACCTGTATTTGTTGTGGACAATGTTAGCACTAGCCAGAAAATGTATAACTAGAAGATTGAACTCTAATGTAGCACCCACAATGGAGGAATTCCTATCACTGAAAAAATGCATACTAATGGAGAAAAGCACTAAAGAGTTAAGAACTTTTCCTAAGCCACTGGTTAATACTCCATTGAGGAAAGTTTTGAATTTGATTGATACCCTATAGATGGAACCAAACTCTTCATAACTATCATAGTTTATATATTGACTTATTTAACTACAAATGTTTTTATCTGAATCCTTTTTGTCAGGCTGAATGTAAATACTGTAAATAGTTATTGAGTGGTATAGATGCATTAAATTATTGTGTTATTTCATCAAAATAAAAATTGAGTAAAAAAAAAAAAGAAATAAACCTGCACAATTCAGTAGTCTTAACACTGTATTATATGTACACTGACATATTTTTATTACTTCTGAACTTCTTGTTTTGTATGTAAATATGTACTATTATGACTTAAAAAGAAATAAAATATTATATTTGAAAAAAAAAAAACATTTCATCCCATGCTTACACATACTGGATCTCCCCTGGAATGACACCAGCTATTTAACCAATAAGTGAAGCAAATTATCTTATCTTTGCATCTAGGCATCGCGTGAGGTGATAGAAGGACTCCACTCAAGACTAGCATCTTTCCTGCAATTGTAACATGCCTGTAAAGGCCTGACATGTCTCTGTGAATATCCCTCAGGGTTATATGTCTCAAGTCATTTACTCCCATGTGAACCACTACTATATCATAGTCAAATTTGTCAACAGTTAGGGTCCTTAGGATCCTTGTCGGACTGAAAGAAAACTCATTGTAACCCTCTCCTTGTCCAACCTTGTGAATGATGAGTTGGTGTGCTTGACAATAGAGCGATCTCCTATCAGTAAAATATTTTTATTGCCGCTATGGTTCACATTGATAGAGTTGGAGTGGTTTTGCTCAGGTTGAGGAAGATGAACGGCATGATTTTTGTTGGGACTTAATCTTATTTCTAGAAGATTCTGGTAGTGATGGTTTTACAGCCTGAGCATACTAGTGGAAGTGTATGAAGCTCACAGATCAAATTTATATGTGAGATGGAAACCTCCAGGTTAATTAGCTATTTACACTGCACATAGATGGAATTATTAGTTTTAAATACAAAAATTCATTATCTGTCAGCATAATCCAGTTTGTACATTGTCTAAGGACTGGAGACCTAGTGCTAAAAGGCTGGTAATAGAGTCATACAAAATTATACTTATGCATTAATCACAATAACCATTAAACCGAGCGACGGAATTACACTTTCAACTTATAAAAAGGTAGAGAACACATACACTGGGCTTAAGAACATCACTACAAGGTGGGAGGTGGAGAAATCTTTAAGATACTTAGCTATGTAACCTACTGGCAGTAAGCTGCCTTAATGCAAAGACTACCATGAGCTAGTCTGTCACTCAACACATAAAAAAGAAACTAGGGCCTAATACAAACAAGGCCACTTAAATTACAAAATGCTGTGTAATTAACTGGAATTACTAATACAGGATTAAAAAGCTTAGCTGAAGCAAATATAGACTGTTAAAATGCACTTAAAACAGATCAAGAAATGAAAAAAAATTAATGTATCTTTGTTGCTGTATGCATCCATACAGTACTCATGTCAACCTGGAAGTACAAAACTTTAGAAAAAGAGCAGGAAAAATTTATAGTAGACACTGAAACTGGTTCAATAATGCATGTATATAATGTGAATAATAAACACAGCAACAATAGTGAGGTCAGGAAATGCTACTGAAAACAGTAGAAAGGAGGGGGTATATAGCAAGGGACAGCTAAGTTGAGATGAAAGACTACGGATGCAAAAGGATTGCTATTCAACAGGGGAATATAGATTAAAATTGTGCATTAAAGGTTCCATCAGAGATATTCTCACACCTATGCAAGATTGTTGCAACTGTATGAAGGGATGACATACTGCACAGACAGGCAAACTCTCACAGAAAAATACAGTAATCTTTCTTTTGAAAATGAACAAAGTGATATTTCTTTTCAAAGCTTGAAATAAATTAAACAAAGTACCTGCACACAACTTCATAACTTCCATTCACTGCCAAGGGCATCCTGTCACAGAGTTGCTGACTTCTTTAAAACCCTGTTTCACAATTATTCCACAAAAACTTTCCAAAACCTTATTTTCTTTCAGAAACATTTGCATTATTAGGCAAATATGACAGAAGAGCTTGCTGAATTAAAAAAAAAAGTCAAGCAATCCAGTCAAATGACAGAAAAGCAGCAAACTGCTTGAACTCAGCAATCAAATGACTAACAAGACAAAAATTAACCATTAATTGTATTATAGGAATAAAGCCCTGGAGATGGGCAAGCCGTGGCTGAAATGTAATACTTTGTTGCATTTTGAATTGTTTGGAGGGACAGAGTTCTACACACAACTAATGACAGGAACTGTGACTGGGTCTTTCTGTGATTTCATATTCCCAAGGACCTGTTGTTACATTGCAAATAAATACACCTTTATTTACTATCACATAAATAAGGAAAGATTAACATGTTGCACAGTTTTATAAAGAAACAAAGTCGCTTCAGGGTGCCATGTGTTGGACAGCAATGACTATTTCCTGCAAATGATGGGTACATGTTTAGTGATTAAATGCAAGCGTCCTTCAATGCACAAAAATAAATTATGATCACTGCCTGCACACATCAGTATGTACATCAAAGAAAAGAATATTGTATTACTATCCCTCTTCAAAAAGTTATGCTCCATCTCTAATATGGCATAGGTTCATAGGTGCATACTATACTACTAATGACCAGTACGGCCCTCATAAACCTAATCATGCAACCAAAATGTGACCCACAAAGTTTGTATATAGGAGATGGTTTATTGACTGCTTCTGTCCATCAGAGACATAGCTGTCAGACCAGGGGTGAATATCCATGCATGTGCCTGGACAGTGCATTGTCTTTTTAATACTCTGGACAATAAATGTCTTAACAAAATCAAAGTAACCATACCCGTGCTTTCATTAAAAAACAAACAAAATACTAATTAAACTACAGATTTACAGTAGGAACATAGGAACAATACTAGGCAAGCAATAACAAGGATCACAAGATCCCTAACCATACAAATTAAGCAGACACACTTAAAAGTTTGAAGTCACTTTTTGAAGCACTTATCACTGATCATCTCCTAAACTGAGCAAGGCTGTACATGCCTGTCATGGAGTAAATTTGTGTCTATACATCCACTCATCAACTCTAACCTCAAAGGTAGACAATGTAGTGCTTTGTTTGACCTGTAGTGGCAACTTACTCCATAAGCTGGGAATATGCTGTGTTTTCTACACTAATTCTTGTTTACTTTTTGGTGTAGAAATATGTCTCACATATGTCTGTTTGTACAGCCACTGATTTTGTAAAGAAACAGGAGGTCAGATATGATTCAATATTTTATAACTCAAAAAGCAAGACACGCAGGTCACCTAGGATGAGTATAAAGATTGTTGTGATACTTTGTTGGACAGTTGAATGATTCATTTTCTTGGTAAGGTACCCTTGGGACTTTTACAACTGGGTGACATTCACTTTATACATACCAGAGGGAGCACTGTATTTGATGATGGGTCTGATAAGAGAAGAGTGAAGCACAACCAACCTTCATGCATGTATGGCCCAATGCACTGACCACAAAAGGAATCTAAAAAAAAACTGTCTTTTGGCTTTTCCCGGTTAGGGGTCGCCACAGCGGAACTCCGGTCTGCTAATCACTGGCAGTGGATTTTTACGGTGGTGAGGTGTCAGCCCGACACCCAACCTTCAAAGAAGGCACACCCATTCACCTACCTGCATGTCTTTAAACATCACTCGACCGTGGGGAGGACATGGAGACTTCACACAGGAGGCACTCCAGCCGAGAATCGAACCGGAGAACCTCTTACTGTGAGGTGACAACGCTAACCGCTGTACCACCGCAGCAAAGGAATCTAAAATCAAAATATACCAGCAATCGACTGAAGTGATGTGATTTATTCAATTCCACATTCCAAATAAAACACAGCAAACTGTTTTCGGCATAAGCCTTCTTCACTGCAAATCCACAAAACGTCAAGTATTATTTAATTCATTGGAATACGTATAAAAACACATAACAACCCAAGTCCCACCTAAAAAATGCAGCACAGCCAATCAACTACTCTGCACTTTTTTGCTTTTAACTTGAGGCTGCTTTTACTTTTAACTTGAGGCTGTTTTTTATTACACCAGGTATGTGCATATTCCAGCCTTTAAAGGAGCCATTTAGTACCAATAAATGAGTGGCTAATACTGACCAGTCTCCAGCCATCAGCAAACCATCAATCACACTTCTGAGATACTACACTAAATGCCTGTAAAACATAATGCTAAACAGGAGAGCCCAGCACTGATCCCTGTGGTACCCCACTAGCTATAATTTTATGTTTAGCGAGGGTACCAGCAACATCTGCAACCTGGATCTGTCAATCAGTTTTTCATCCAGGGTTTAAATTACATTTGTGTAACTTTTTATCAATACCAGCACAGGAGATAATGTTAAAAACCTTTGTTAAATCAAGGGAAGCATTTTGTACTGAGTGACCACTGTCCACAGTCTCTGCAACTTTTACAAAGAAGTTTACTAGGTTCAAAAGACAGGACCTATCTTACACAAATCCAAACTGATTGGAGTCTGTCTGCATTAATGATTTCTTTGTGCATAAGGCCGCTGAGGCTGATGGGCCTATAATTGCCTGGATCTATAAAGGACTACCCAGTGTAGGGGGCTCACAGTGGCTGATCTCCAGGTATCAGGCACAAACCCTGAGTTTACACTAAAGTTGACCATTTTAAGTAGAGGCTCAGATAGTACATACTTGGCATTGATGAGAATGCAGCCTGGTGTGTTGTCTATTATCAAGGAAATTTTATTTTTGGTCTTTGACATGGATTTTAAGACTTGTTTCAAGGTGATTTTAGGGGAAACAAAATTTTCAGGGATAGTGGTGGCAACAATGTGGGAAGGTAGGGTAGGGTAGAATTAGCACGATTTTGTCTGCTAATATATTGGATATATCTTTGAAAAATGGAACATGTGATATCATTATAGATGAACTCAGTGCATTGTTAGACTTCATTTCTTAATTTCCTAACAAACCTGAAGAAAGATTTGTGTTTTCCTTTGGTATGGTATAGGTTGTGTAAGAACTTTCCATAACAGTAGAAGTTGTACTGATCACTGTTGCAGTATTCCTGGCATATGGGTTGTCACCACTGATATCCATCTGGTGTACCAATGCTTTGTCTTTCCTAGGTTGTATGTCTGATGCATGATCTCAGCTCATATGCATTGGGGTATCTAGATGCACACAAAAGCATGGATCCTCAGACTATTTACAAGCCAGCGGCTGGACTAGTGAAACAGAAGACTGGTCTGTTAGGTGGGCTATAGCTTGAACTAGTAAGAAAACCCCCATGTACTCATGTAATACAGCAAAGACTAGAGTAAAGGGGGACAGGCAACTGAAGACTGAAGTGAAACAGAGAAGAGGAAAAGAGGATGGAATATGGCAACAGTGATCAGCAAGACATCTACTGTTATGGCAATTTCTTACACAGCTGTACTATGTCTTGGCTGAAATCACGGTTGCAGAATTCCTGACCTATGGGTGATTCCCAGAGTTGAAAGGAGGGAGGGTGGTTGGCTATAGAGTAGAAGAAATATCCAGCAGTTCAGACATTACTGACCTAGCAAAGGCTGCCCTGGACCTGATAAAGGAGTTTACAGAGGACCAAGTGGCCACCTCCAAGCTAGACCTGGAGTCTATTCCATTGTGAAAAGCCTCTGAGGAAGCAACTGCCCTAGTGGAATGTGGTTTAGGACAGGAAGGTAAGGTCTTTCTAGTTAGAATAGCAAAAAGAGATCATCTTTGAAATCCAGGCTGCAATAGATTGTTTGGAGACTGGCTGTCCCAGCTTAGGGGACATAAAAGATACAAACAGCTGGTCAGTTTTCCCAAAGGATTTAGTTTTATCCAGGTAAAATCTGGGTTGCCTGTGAATGTCTAGAGAAAGTACATTTGTGTAAAATCTTACCACAACATTAGATGTCCTTCTCTTCACTGTTGCAGTATTTTTAACATGAGGGATCCCCTGTCAGGACAGCCCAATGTTCAGCCAGTATACCAAAGCCTTTAGGTTAAGAATACACTGTATATCACAAGTACGCTCCCCGCGCTAGATGTAGGGCATAAAGGTGACATCCGGATGCATCATCCTCAGAACTGAGAGCCCCTGGAGGGCCACCAGCCCTATGATACCAGAGGGTAACATACACATCCAGAGGGACAAAAGACTTTGGGGGGGAAGGAGGGAGTGAATATGGCAACAGTGAAGAGAAGGACCTCTACTGTTATGGTAATATTTTACACAACTGTAGTATGTCCTTCGATTTCACTGTTGCAGTGTTCGTAACATGAGGGAGAGTGCAAAAGCTCAGGAAGAAGATAGGAAAGAGGATGGGCCAGTAGAACCTTCTAGGAACTCATGAACAATGGCCATAACAAAACCAGTTCTAGCCTTGGATACATCTAACTTGTAGTGTTTGGTAAAGGTATGCAGAGAAGTCCATGTTGCTGCCTCAAAGACAGAATTAGTATCAAGCCCTTGAAAAAAGCACCAGCCACAGCCCAAGTAGAGTGAGCCTTGACTGTAGAAGGAAGGCTCTTAGCATGATAATAACAAAAGGAAACGGTTTTAGAAATTCGAGAGGAAATAGTCTGCTTGAAAACCTCCAAATCTAATGATCTAGGATGAAAAGAAACAAAAAGCTGATCAGATTTTTGAAAAGCTTTAGTTTTCTCTAAATAAAATCTGAGTTGTCTATGCACATCCAAAGTGTGCAACCCCTCACTAGAGGATTGCAGAGAAGGGAAAAACTGGGCAAATGAACAGACTGATGAAGAGACAACTCATTCACCACCTTAGGCATAAAAGATGGATTAGTATGAAGGGACACACTGTTCTTATGAAAAACTAAAAAAGGGGGAATGGCCATAAGGTCTTGAAGCTCACACCTGTCTGGTAGAAGTAATGGCTAACAAAAGAATAGTCTTCCAAGAACAATGCAACAAGGAAGCTGAAAATTGCAGGCTCAAAAGGAGCCTGTATCAATTTCTTCAAAACAAAACTAAGATTCCCAGGAAGAAGGGACAGGCTTCCTGAGAAGTCTAATATGAAGGACGCAATTAAGAAAAGTACAGTTTTGTACCTACCATAAATGTAGATGTTCGAGTGTACACCTTGCTGGAGTCCAGGTTACCCTCCCTCCATCCCCTCTGATCTAACTTTTGGGGGCACCTGACATCTGGGGCAAGAAAAACTGAAGAAAATGGCATTGGTTGCATTATATATACCCCTGGCGCACTGACGTCAGGGAAGAAGCAACAGCAACTGACGCCGGACCAAGACTTTGGAATTCCGGCTGACTGCAGGACCGCCTGACGACAGGATAACCCAAGTGTGATGACTGCAGCAGGGTAACACGATGAACATCTGCTTGTTCTCAAACCTAAAGACAAAAGGAGGAGCTAAAGGCAGACAAGCAGAAATAGCTAAGAAGTGAGATGTAATAGAAGAATATACCAACCCAGCATTGAGCAATTCACACAAACAAGACAGAACCAAAGTAACATTCACACTAAGTGGTTCCAGGTTACAAGAAAGACACCACACAGAAATCCTCTTTCATTTGGACTAGTACAATTGCCTAGTAATGGGTTTCCTGGCCTCCTGCAGAACATGAAGCATGTCCTCAGCAAAAAGGTGGGATCAAAATCCTATCACCCACAATGTCAGCTGAAGAGTGGACCGGTGGCTATGGGTAAGAGATCCCTCGTCTTGTGTGAGTAGGTCTCACCCTGTCAGGTAACTTGTGATAATTGCCCTTGGCTAAATGCAGAAGAAGTTGTCTGGGCCAAAATGGAGTCACCACCGAGACACGGGGAGCATACTGTTTTATCTTGCACAGGAATTTTGGAATGAGAGGAAGGGGAAAGAAGGGATAAAGAAATATCCCCTTCCATGAAAGAGGGCATCCAACTTCCAAGCCAGAGGACATTGAGTCCTGGTATAAAATTGAGGAAGTTGCCTGTACAGAGGGGAGGCAAAGAGATCTACTTGAGGAATACCCCACTGGTGGATAATGTCCAGAAACACATCCCTGTGAAACACCCTCTCATGAGACAGTGTTATGGACCTGCTCAGGGAGTCTGCCACAAAATTCTGACTTGAAGGAATGTCCAGTGCCTAAAGTGTCACTTAGTACTGACTAGTTAGCTCCCAAACCTGAAGTGCCAATCTGCAAAGAAGATACAATGTTGCCCGCCCTTGTTTGTTGACATAATACATCACTGTGGTGTTGCCTGTAAAGATCCTTAGGGACCCTGGAGGAAACAGAGGATGGAAAGCAGAGCATTGCTAAGGAGACCAGAGGCCTTGCACCTTTAGGTTTTTGAAAGAAGCCCCCCAACCCCCATCTGAGGTGTCTGTGAACAGCTCCTGACAGGGTAGTGGGGGTTGAAAGGGAAGACCTAGATTCAAAGTCGGTTGGTGAATCCACTATGGAAATTCCAACTTGAGACATGGAAGGGGATACTGTACAGGATAAGAGTGCTGAAGCCAAACTGTCTTTAGATACCACTCAAACTTTCTCATGTGCAGTTTGGTGAAGGGGAGCATAGGGATGGTGGATACCACAAAACCCATAGCCCTCAGAAATTCCCAAGTTGAAATTAAGGCCAGAGGAAGAAGGAACTGAAAAAAGGTGATCATAGTCAAAGCCTTTTACAGGAGGCAGGGATGGTAGCATAGTAACAGTCTGGATCCTGCGTTCTAGAAAAAACATGAGCCTGTGATGGGGACAGGAATGACTTTTGAAAATTTACAGTGAACCCCAGGCTTTGCAACAAAACAATGGCAAACTGAAGATGTTGTAAAAGAATCTCTGTAGAGAAGGCTTGAATAAGCAGGTCATCTAAATAAGGAAAGACCTGAATGCCCTTGAACCTGCAAAAAGCAATCACAGGAGCTAGGCATCTGGTGAAAACCCTTGGGCCAGTAGAGAGGCCAAAGGGGAAAGCAGAGAATTGAAAATGCCAGGAAGCAAAAGAGAAATGTAAATACTTCCTAATAAGGAGATTAAAAGGGATATGAAGGCAAGCACCTTTGAGATCCTGAGAAACCATGAAAGCCTGAGGAAGCAACACTGAGAACAAAGTCTGAAGGAATAACATTTGAAAGGAAGGAACCTTCAGAAAGGTATTCAGGTGAGAAAGATCCAGAATGGGTACACAAGTGCCCTCTTTCCTGGGGACCAAAAACTTTTTGGAATAAAATCCCTTCCCCCTTTGAGCAGCTGGAACCTCTTGAATAGTTCTCTGAGTCAAAAGAACCCGAAGCACCTCTGGAAAAAAGTTCAACAGGTCTTGAGGTGGCTGAGGAATGCCAATAAAAGGGGAAAGAGATTTACAAGCCATGAAATACCATTGGTGAATGATGGAAAGAACCCAGGAATCCTGGGTTATGCTTAACCAATCAGGAAGAGACTGAGAAAGATGGTGTGAAAGAGCAATGTAACTTAGATGAACTGGGTAGTCAGACAACACCTGGTTTATCATGAAAGGAAGGCTTCTGATCAGGTGGGGTCTGTGTAGACTTAGAGGGGGGAGCCCTCCTACCACTCTTCTTACCTTTAGGAGGAGAACAAGACTACCTTCTAACAAATGCTGGTTTATTGGGATAGTTTCTCTGAAACTTTGGCAGAGGGGAAACAAAAGTATGTTTCAGATCCTGTGACTCCTTGCCTTTTCTCTGCAAGGACTTTAACAAATCAGAAACAGCAGCACCAAACAAAAATTTGTTCTCCAGAGGATCATCTAACAACTTAGACTTAATATTAATAGGCAGAGGTTGAAGCCATAGCCAGGAATATCTAATCAACACACAGCCAGAAGCAGCAGCCTTAGAAGAAGCATCTGATGCATCTTAACTACATTTAATAGAATAGAGAGCTACCTGCAAAGTCCCTAGCAGGGACAAGGCAGAGGTCTTTCCCTCAGAATCATGAAGGTCAGAAATAACCTGGCAATCCTGAGAAGGAACAGCCAAATATATCTGGCCATATGAGTCTGATAATTAACAGTCCAAAAGGCTTGGGTGGCTGAAGTATAAACCTTTTTACCCAGCCTTTCCATAGTCCTATTGTCCTTATCAGAAGGAAGAAACTTGGCAAAAGGCAGTAATCTAGAAGGCTTGTCAGATGCCACAGACACACTTATAAAGGAATTTGTAGTCATCAGGCACTTTATAAAACTGATCAGGTTTTGAGGAGCAGGGGAGTGTCAGTCAAGGGCCTGACACTCAGAAGAAAAGGCATCCAATAAAGCAGCCAAAACAGAATGAACAGCAGCAGGTCTAGGAGATTTCATTTGAAGGAGTTCATAATACCTTCTCTGCACTTCAGACACTTGGGAAAAATCCCATTTAAAGTATTCCATCATCCCGGAAATGGCATCCCCAGAAGGAGATTCAGGACTAGCAGACTCCTCTTCGTCAGGGCCATAATCCAAAGGGGCGAGGAATCTGGGTAGAATAGGCCAGGGATTTCTCATCAGAATCCTCTTCTTCCTCAGAGGAATCCTGCTCCCTAGATCTCTTGAGGGAGGATGATGACCAAGAAGGAGAAGAGACAGAGACCCCCTGAGGAGGCTTCAAGGCCATAAGAGCATTGAACAAACCCTGAGTAAAATTCTGCCAATCACTTTGAGGGTTCGTAGGAGCAGGAGAGATCTGCTTTGTCTTTTGCTTCCTTTTTAAAGGAACATCCACCTTATAAAAGTTAGTAGGCTCTGATGTCAGCCAATTATTGTAGTCGGGGCTTCCTCCCTCACTAGCATCTGATGAATCCCCCTAGGATTTGGAGATAATCATCCTCAGTTCTCCCGAACATCCAAAGTGGACATCTGCAAGGCCTCAGAGGATCTGAGAGAAGCCAGATCTATGCCTGCCACCGAACCAGTCACCACAGAGGAATCCAGCACAAGAACCGGAGGATCCTTCATTCTTTTGCCAGCCTTGAGAGATGTCCTGTGGAGAAGGCACAGCTGAAGACTCTGACCTGAATTTTTTGGCTGCTTTCTTTAAAGATGGGTGACACTCAGACTGGGATTTACCCTCCATAGTGTCTTTCACTAAAAGCTTTAGAGACTGGTTCTGAAGATAGATGGCTTGGGATGATAGATGACTAAGTAAGGTCTTTGGAACAAAGGCCTGACAAACAGTATGGGACATATGGTCATGAGAAGCATCTAAACAAAACAAGAACTGCTCATAATGTTCTTTATGGGGAATCTTTCTCCCACATTGGCATTTACCCTTCCTGGATGACATGAAACCCCACAACACCACAAATGCAAAAGAAAAGGATAAGCAAAAAACCCCAATGGGGCACTTATCTGAAAATGGATAGGTAAACAAGCAAACAACTCGAGCGATCAGGCCGATGATTAAAGATGGCTTTCAGACTGACAGCAGAGAAGTTCTGAGGATGATATATCTGGGTGCCACCTTTATGTCCTATACCTAGCTCGGGGAGCATATGTGCAATGTATGACATATCCTTAACAATCTAAAGGCTTTGTTATACTGGGCAGATGTCAGGCTGCCCTTGGCAGGGGATCCCCTCATGTTAAAAATACTGCAACAGTGAAATGGAAGGACATTGGAAGATCCTTTTCCCCCCGTTTGGGGATTGGGAAAGAAAGTGGAATTATGAATAGCCTAATTGAGACACAGCTTGTTCACTACCTCAGGCATGAAGGATGGACTAGCCCTGAAAGTCACCCTGTCTTTGTGGAAAATAAAAGAACTTGTGGTTCAGAAACTCTGCGAACAGAGGTGATGGCCAACAAGAGGATGATTTTCCAAGTACAGAATTTTAGAGAAGTGGAAGAAACTGGTTTAAAGGGAAGCAGAGTAAGCTCTTTTAACACAAAATTAAGATCCCAAGGAGAAGACATGGGTTTCCTTGGTGGGTCAAGATGCAGACCTCCCCTGAGGAAAAGCTTGACCTCTGGCCTAGCCATAAGTGAGGGGGGCTAAGGAGGAGGCAGGTATTGATAGAAGATAAGTGAGCTTTTATGGAAGAGTAGGCCAAACCTGAATGAAGAAGTTTGCAGAGGTACTGCATTACCATAGGGACCTGTGCTTAGAGTGGATCCTGACCATCTGCAGCATGAATAGGAAAACTTTTCCACTTTGCAGTGTAAGATTTTCTAGTAGTGGGTCTCCTGAGATCTTGTGGGACTTGCACAACAGCTTCGGAGAAGAGATGTCATTGAGGAATTAAAATCCTATTATCCATAGAGTCAGGCTGAAGGAAGGATGATTCAGGTGGAGTAGCAATTCTTTTTGCTGTGATCAGGTACAGATAAGAGGATTTTCCTGTAATTTCCCTTTGCTAGGTGAAAAAGCAGGATGAACCAATGTTGTCTTGGCCAAAATGCAGTCATAAAAAGGAGACTGGTTGTTTCCTTCTGTGCCTTGAGAAGAACTTTTGGAATAAAAGGCAGAGGAGGAAAGGCAAAGAGAACCTTCCACTGGAAAAAGAAGGCATCTGTAATACAGGCTGTGGGACAAGGGTCCCTGGTGCAGAACTGGAAAATGGTTGTTTGGTGAAGGAAACAAATCTATGTGAGGAGTGCCACACTGACATGTGATGCTGTGGAAGACTTCTCTGTTCAAAGTTCACTTATGGGGCTGTACCAGAGAGTGGTTTAAGCAGTCTGCTAGCACATTGCCGTAAGAAGGGATTACATGGCTGTCAGCATGTTCATGTATGCCACCAACTTCCATGCCTCTTGTGATAACCTGCATAGTTGGTAAGACCTGGTGCCTCCCTGTTTATGTATCACATGACTCTGGTGTTGTCTGTATACACCTGGAGTGGTCCAGATTTCCAAAGGTGGAAGAAAATCTGAAGACCTTGTAGAACAGCTCTCACTTCTTTCAGATTAAAATGTTCCTGCTGGGGCAGCCATTTCCCCTGCACTCAGTACGATCATGCCCAGGCCCCCATGCCTCGTAACAGGTGTCCATATGAACCTGTTAAAGAGGAGGAGGAGGTGTGAAAGGTAATTCTAGGTTAAGGATGCCTGTCCCTTCCAGCAAATTAGCTCCTTCTTGCAACAAGGGAAGAGGGGAATCGGTGTTCAATGAGTGGTGGGGCTAGGATCTCACAGATTTCAGGTACCACTGGATTCTCCTCATGTGAAGGATTCAGGGTGTTCAACAAGTGGTGGCGCTAGTATCTCATAGATTTAAGGTACCACTAGATCACACAGATTTCAGATGCCAGTGGATTTTCCCCATGTGAAGTCTGGGCAGGGGAGCATAGAAATTAATCACAAGTCCTTAGCATCTCCCTTGTAAAGGAGCAGCTTTGGAAGTAACTGGACAGACTGAGAGCTTACTACTGAGGAACGAACACATGCATTTTATTTGTGATCAGTATGCATCCCAGAAACACCAGGTTGTGTGTAGGAACCATGCATGATTTTTTTTGTATTTTATAGTAAAATCTAGACCTGTCAGAAGATGGAGGGAGAAGTGAAGATGCTGAAGAAGAAGAATTTCTTGGGAGACAGCCCAGATCAGAAGGTTGTCCACGTAAGGGGAAATTTGAATTCCCGGAGTGTGACAAAAAGCTACTACAGCAGATAAGCACTTTAAAAACACTGCTTGGGCTGTGTGAAGACCAAAAGACAAAGTAGTGAACTGAAAATACAAACAGCCAGAGAAAAACTTGAGCAAGGATGAATGGGAATATATAAGTAGGCGTCTTTCAGATCTAATGAGAGTAAGAAAGCCTGTGGAAGGATGAAAGGTAGAAGGGTCAGAAGAGAGAGCATTTTGGAAGATGGTACCTTCAGGTAAGTGTTCAGGATAGATAAGTCTATGATGCATCTCCAATGTCCTCCTTTTCTTAGGAGTAAAAAAGTCCTGGAGTTAAACTCTTTTCCCATGAAAACCTTTGGGGCATGCTGAATGGTACCCTGATTCAACAGGTCCTGAATAATAGGGGCTAGAATGAATATTTGGTGTTCAGGAGGTTGTGGCATTCCTTTTAGAGGGGCAATGCTTTCCCTAATGATTGAGGACCCACTTGTCTGTGGCAACATCTTCTCACTTGACCAGGGAGAGCAACAGCCTTTGAGAAAGAAGGGTAATAGGACTGAGAACAGGGGGATGGCTATTGAAGAGGTAGCCACAGGCTTTTGCCTCCAAAGGGTGGCATCCCAGCTTTTTTCTGGGGGGTTTCCTTTGTTTCCGAACTGTGCTAGGATCCCTTCTAATGAAGGAGGTACATTTAGTTGGGTAGTTCCTATGGCATCTAGGAAATAAGCAGAGTAGGATCTGTCTACAGTCTTTTGTGGTCTTAACATTGGGCTTGAAAAAATTGAACAGACTGACCACCTGACGACCAAACAGAAAGACTTTGTTCAATGGTGACTCTAGAATTTTAGATTTGAAATCCGCAGGTATAGGCTAACCATATAGCCAGGCATATTTGCAGAGAACAGACCCAGTGGCAACTGCTCTAGATGACAGCATTTTAAGTGTACTTAATGCTCTGTCTGGCAGTCTAAGCTGCCTGCAAAAATAAGCTCTGCTTTCAATGCTTACACTCTGCTCTAGGAGGATCCAAGATAACTTTGGTTAAGGAATTAAAGACATGCATCAAATACTTTGTCATTTTGTGTCTGGTAATTAAATGCAAGGGTAGAAGAGATGTATACATTCTTTCCCCAAATATCCATAGCCCTGCTGTCTTTGTCAGTAAGTTGACATTAGCACTGGGCAGAAGCTTACAGGGCTTATCTGAAGAGAAAGATAAATGCAGAAGGGTCTGCCACTGGGTTCTTATATAGATATCTACGGTCATCAATGGCTTTGTAAAATCTGTCTGGTCTCTTAGGAGCTAGGGGTTGAGACTCGGGTATAGAAGAGGTGGATTGAAAGCCATCCTGGGAACCCTTAAGAATGGGAAGGACTAGAGAAGGGGCAGGAGTATCCACCTCCAAGAGGGTGTAACACCTCTTCTGAAAATCAGAGATCTGTGTGGATTGCCATTAAAGGATGCTTCATGTTCAGCAAATAAAGTCTTTTGGCTTTTTCCGGTTGGGGTTGCCACAGTGGATCTCCAGTCTGCTTATGATTGGCAGTGGATTTTTACGGTGTCGAGCTGTCAGCCCAGCACCCAACCTTCACGTATGCACCTAC
Organism: Protopterus annectens; assembly: GCF_019279795.1. NCBI lineage: Eukaryota > Metazoa > Chordata > Ceratodontiformes > Protopteridae > Protopterus > Protopterus annectens. The sequence continues at coordinate 1,881,342,203 of NC_056729.1, forward strand.
CTGCATGTCTTTTAAGGTTCCGTCCCTCGTGGGGAGGACATGCAGACTCCACACTGAAGGCAGTCCAGCCGAGAATTGAACCAGAGAGCCTCTTGCTGCGAGGCGACAATGCTAACTGCTGCACCACCACGGCCCTGTATGCTCAGCAAATGATTTAAAAAATCAGTGCATACCAAGATTATATTCCCCATTCTGAAGGAGGTATGGGCCTCCTTGAAACTGATTACATGTACAGCTCTGCAATTGTGGGACTGCACCCATATCTGCTAACCTCACGAGACCCAAAAGTAGTGAAAGTTTTGAAACATGAGGAGAATAAATCTAAGATGACTTCCCTGCTTAGTCTAGCAGAAGCATATCAGTGTTAAGCAGGAATGGAAATCAAACAAAAAGTAGATAATCAGGCAGCAACTGAATGTGCCAAAAAAAAACAAAAGAAAGTATATAAGGTGAAGGATTAGGTGAGAAGGCAAGAAATGTGGAAAATGCATAAATATAGCTGGAAGTATAGAAAACTTCTGGAAGAACTTCATGTTCATCAGGACTGAATGCAGGAATGGTTAAGGAGAGGCAAATTCAAACCAAAAGATGAAAGGTTAATATTGGCGGCCCAAGATAGTGGACTATATGCACGTTTGTTTAAAAAGTCCATTGAACATGTGGAAGAAACAGACAAATGTAGGTTTTGTAAAACCTAACAGGAAACAGTCACACACCTTGTTGCTGGACGTAACATACTAATGGCAGAAGGACTGTACACTGAAAGACATAATAAAGTGGCAAGACTGTTGCACTGGGGATTGTGCAAACATTATGGTACTGAAGTGGCAGAAAAACACTAGAAACATGAACCACAAAGCATCACAGAAAATGATGGTCTAACATCGCATGGTATCACCCATTACTAACAGTTCAAAAGATAGATGTGAGAAAACCAGATATAGTGGTCCATGAAAAGAAGACAAAAGTAGCACTGATCATTGAAATTGCTACACCCAGTGACTACAGTATCTTGCGTGCAGAGAGACACATTGTCATAAAACATCAAGATTTGCAGGCAGAAATGACAGCAATGTGGAAGAAAGAAACCCAAGGAGTTACAACAGTAGTAGGAGCAACCAGTCTTATAAAAAAGACTCCACAATTGTATTTAGATGTATTATCAATACATGTAACTCTGTATAAACTGCAGGAGTCATTATTGGGCACATTGCGGGTGCTGTGAAGAGCATTTCTGGCTGACAGCAAAGACTGAAACAATACTAATTTTATGAACTTTAATTGTACTTTGACGTAGGAATGGGGTCCATTCTTGTCATGGTATTAGAAACCCAAAAGATATGGAGAAATGAAAAAATGGAGAAGACTAACGAAGGGGCAGGAATACCCACCTCCAAGAGGGTGTAATACCTCTTCTGAACATCAAAGATGTGTATGGATTGCCATTAAATGTGTTTCATCATATTTTCAATAGACTCCCCAAAGGAAGCTTCCTCAATAAGGGAATCAGATGAAAGGGAGTCCTCTTCGTCTGAAGAGATTTGCCCTGGAGAGTGTAGCTGATAGGTGAAGTCCAGAGAATGGTCAAAATCATAGTCCTGTTCTTCAGCAGAAGAGGAAAGTAGGGTAGGCTTTCGAGGAATAAGTTGTAGTTGCAGAGGAACCAAAGGAGGGAAGTAAAGACATAATAGCTTTGAACAAATCTTGTGAGAAGTCTATGCACTTCTTCCCCCCAATGCGTATACCTGTTGTTGCAAACCTTGAATTTTTCTTGTGGTAAAAACACCCTCATGAGCATGGTGCCTATAAAGGTGACACGCTGCGAGGGAAACAAGGCAGACTTTTCCCAGTTTAGAGTGATACCCAATTGCTGACACAGCTTGATAGTGACGTCTCTAGTGTGTAGTAGTAGATGCCTGGTGGTGGCAGAAAGGAGCCAGTCATCCAGGTACAGAAACACTTGGAATCCCTGACGTCTCAAGTGAACCGTCACCACTGCTATACATTTGGTGAATACCCTGGGGGCTGTGGTGAGACCAAAGGGCAAGGCACGAAACTGAAAATGACTAGCTCCCAGCCGGAAGCGTAGATGACTTCTGGATGCACTGTCCATCTTTATATGGTAGTAAGCATCCTTGAGGTCGCTGGAGCACATCCACACTTCTTTTCCCAACAATGGGAGAATAGATTGCCTCTCTGCCTCTGGAGGGGAATCACTTTGTGTGTCAGGAAAAAACCTCTGCGATTTCTTGAACCACATTTTCGCACTCTTCTGGACATTGGGATAAGGTCTAGAAGGCATGGAAAAATGGACTCCCATGGCAGACAGAGTTTTTTCCCGCTTGCTCGCACCTAGTGAGAGTGTCTTTCACCTTGGTTCCGAACAATGAGGAACCATGAAACGGGGTGTTGGTGAATGTAGACTTGAAGGCCTCCGCAAAATTACAGAGGCGCATTCAGGAGTGCCTCCTGAGAGAAACTCTGGAACTTGCTGCCCTACTCGCTCCTTCGGCTGTGCAAGAGATCAGCCTCATGGAGGAGTTAGCAATAGAATTTAGGGTAGACATCTGAGCGTTGACTTTCTGAGCCACTGCATCAGAAACGTTACCCTGCAGAGAATCTCCAAGCTCTTTCAGGAGATCTCTTTGGAGCCATGTAAAATGTGACAAGTAATTCAGCGACTGCAGAGTAAACGCCGCTGAAGAAAACATACGCTTCCCAGTCCATGGTCCTAGACTCCTTGTTAGGGGGATGGATGGTAAATGAAGTCTCAGCCAGTTCAGTCTTGGTGGCCGCTGCCACCACCATGGCATCTACTGGAATGCCCTTCATGAGAAACTCTTTGTCAGCGGGGGTGGACAGAAATTTGTTGGGTCTCCTGGGGACTGGTTCCACAGTGTTAGGGGTTTCCCACACCCTTCGACAAACCAGATCCAGGAGTTCGTGGAAAGGTTGAGAAACCCAGGAGGTGGAGGGCTGAGCCCCAAAGGCCTTCAGGAACACCGACTCCTCCTCGGAGGGGGGTTTAGAGGGCCAGTCGCCTCTCTGCTTCAAGATCTCTAGGATATCAGAGAAAGAGATATCCTCAGAGGATGACTTGGGGGTCCCCTCTGATTTCTCGAGGTCGGTGTCTGATGTGAGAGACTCTTCCTGGGAGTCTATTTGCTTCCTCTTGCACGTTCTTTTTCTGGGTGGCTCCTCCGACAAAAACTCTGGGGGGCCACTCATGGAGGTATCCTGAGGCCTTGGGTCTCGGCTGTCCCAAGACAGGGGGTGATCAGAGACTGATAAAGGAGCTGGAGGGGGTAGAGTGTCAGTGCTGGATGAGCAGCTGAGGACCTGGCCAGCACGCTCCGCATTACCTCAAAAGCTGCCCCCCTCGGATCTGAAGATCGACCAACCAAGGAAGACCTCAGAGCAGAAAGGACAAGGTCCGAAGCCAAAGCAAGGGTGAGGCTCCCTCGAGCCGAAGCACCGAGAGGGAGGCTGGGAGCCAAAGAGCGTCCCGAGACCTCCCCCTTGTGTCTGACTGAGGAACCATGAGTCCTGGACCCCGTGGACAGAGCCGACAGGGTTGTAGCTAAGATTGGAGCCGATAAGCCAGGATGGGCTATCGGAGCCGACCTAGAAGCATCAGCTGGCGCTGACCACTCTGGCTCCGAAGGCTGAGATTTTCGAAGGGTATGAAGTTCATACCTGACAAATCACTGGATTTGATAGATGTTTTGGTTGAAATAAAGTTATTCCTTAGAAAATTAAATCTAGGGATATTTTTCCAAAATAAGTCAAAACAAGCATCTAAAAGTATTGACTTAAGGAAAAAGAGTTCCTTTACACCACCTATGGTGAAAACATTGGAAACTTTTGAGAAAGTGATACAGGATGACATCTATAAGTTATATAAGAAAAGTAAATATCAGAAAAAGGATCAAATTATGGTCAATAAAATATATTCATTGATTGATTCCATCTGTTCGGAAAATGTTAGGATAATGGTGGCAGATAAGGGGGGGGGGATAGTTTTGTATGACCAAGAAAAGTATAGCAATAAGATATTTGAAATATTAAATGATCCAACCCAGTATGAGGTATCTTCATTAAACCAAGTCAACATTGCCCATAATAGAATAGACTCCTATTTGGAAGAATTTTTATTAGATAATAGAGTGGACGATGAACTTTACAAATTTTTGAAGGTTGAGTACCCCATCCTGGCAACAATAAGAGGGATCCCAAAGGTACATAAAGACCTTATTGAACCACCCTTCAGACCAATAATATCAGGGAGTGCGAGTAAGACATTCCCATATGGCAAAGTAGTGGATAATAGGTTGAAGCATATGTATAAGTGTATACCCCATATAATGAAGGATTCCTGGGAGTTCCTGGGAATATTTAAACAGGAATTGTGGTCTTCTGACATCATATTTGTCACAATAGATGTGAAAGAACTGTTCTCTTGTATCCCTAAGAATGAAGGAATAGACAGTTTTATACAGAGTCTTAAAAATTTTAGTGGGTTACAACAAGATGAGATAGCCCTACTCACTTCTTTTATGGAAATAGTACTTGACAATAATTATATTTTTTTCGAAGGAGAATATTATAAACAAATCTCAGGTGTGGCAATGGGGGCAGCGTGTGCCCCCATGTATGCTAACATGGTTCTCCTAGATTGGGAAACAACTTATATTTTAAATACTACTTGGATGCACAAAATTAAAACTTATGTAAGATACCTGGACGATATGTTTCTCCTATGGACAGGTAATATCCAGGAATTAGAAGATTTTATTAAATACATCAATGGTACCACCAGATATCTAAAATTCACCTATCAACTTGATAGAAAAGGAATAAATTACCTAGATGTATATATGTCTATAATGATGGAAAGACATTTCAGTCTAAGATACATAGAAAAGAGACCTACAGCAATGGATACTTGCATTATACTAGTGCCCATTCATATAAGGTCAAGTACAATATAGTGAAAGGGCAGTTAATAAGGGCAGCGAGGATGACATCTGAAAGGGACAATATGTTAAAAGAGGTTAGATTTATGGTGGGTATGTTCAGAGAAAAGGGATATCCTGACAAAATGTTGGATGACTTAACCGGATATGTAACCCAGGAATGGGGTAGAAAATACCCTCCATTATTAGGTGTAGGTATACAAATGAATAATAGATGTAATAAAAATGAGGATAATCATTACAAGAGAGCCTGTATAGTGAAGTATGGTCATCATACACATCAGGTTAAGCAAATTATTTCTAAACATTGGCATATTTTGACAAGTGATTCAGTGATTAAGGAAAAAATCCCCTCTATACCTAACTTTGGATATAAGACTGGTAATAGCCTTAAAAGGCTTATTGAAATAAGACAGAGTTCTATACAAGATACAAAGACTTTTAGAAGGGGCACTACAAAGTGTGGATGTTGTAGTTACTGTAAGTACATATATGAAGGTATAAATTTAGTGTTAAAAGACAGAAATAGAACTAAGGTTTACTTTAAATATGGCAATTGTTTAACCAAACATGTGGTATATTTAGCCATCTGTGACACATGCCAAAGTTATTATGTAGGAATGACGGATCGATTTCTCAAAAATAGAATTTACGATCATATCTATTGTATTAAGAGAAATGATACGAATAACGCATTGTCGAGGCATTTACTAAATAGCGAGACATGTATGGGTTTTAAATTTGGTATATTGGATGTGGTCACCATAAATCCCAGAGGTGGGAATATAAAGGCCATCGTGGGAAAAGAAATCAAATGGCAGCTGCGATTAGAGGCTGCCACACCACCTGGCCTTAATGAAGTAATTCCCACTAAACCTTTACTGAGGGTATAATCATAGTTTTGTGGGAATTTTGAGGTAAATCAATAATGTTAGATATGTAAATACAATAGCGTTTTACTATGTATTTAAAAGTAGTAACTATCAACCTAGTTTTATAGTATTGTCAGTTGTATTGTACTGTGTATGAATGAAATTTTCCATTTTGTGAATAAGATTTTTAAATTTATAACAGTAGTAGATATATATATATAGTACGAAATTCATTCGTTGTAAAAACTGATGCAATTTTAAGTGTTATTTTATTACATTGCAGTCTTGTGTTAAAGTGTAGATTGATTTGATGTTTATCTAAGTTAGAGATGCATTTTTTAATGTAAAAGTTATATCAAGGGTTAAATGTATGTAATTGGTTAATTGCTCTTGGGAAAAAGGCGGGAAATTAAGTTATTTAAAGTGTATGACAAACTTTGACTGATGTTCTGAAGAAATCTAGAGTTACTAGATGAAAGCGCTCAACCATTAGTGTCATCGTTTGGTGAATGTTTTTACAATAAAAGAAAGTAACTGCAGTATTTCCGTGGTTCCTGAATTTTTTGAGCCTTGTTGTGCTTAAACTCTGTGAGGTATTTGGTGGACTTCAGGAATTTTGGTGTGAGCATGGGATACCTCTTAGCCCAGCCAATCGAAAGACTTCAAGCTAGAGTATGGACGAGTCGGAGCCAAGGTTCGGCTCCGAACCCACGGTTAAGAATGTAGGCGAGATTGGACTACATAACATCATGGGTTCTGTAATCTCAGTGCATACATCTGAGTCTGAAACTTTGGACTATGGATCTGTTTGACGCCTCTTAACCTTTTTTCTTCTGCAACAGAGCAACATCTGGGGAAGTGGAGTCAACCATCTTTGACTGGACTGTCTTGAGAAAAGTGTTTAGAGCAGAAAGCCTAGACCTAAGGGTTTTTGGAATGAATGATTGATAGATTGAGCAAGACTTGGAATTGTGTTCTGGGCCTAGGCAAAAAAGACACTTTGTATGCAAGTCCTTGTACAGAATCTGCCTACCGCACTTGCACTCAACCTTTCTAGCTAACATCTACAACTTTCAACAAAAATTTGCAAGATGAAAAGGAAGTTTCCTCGTTACTGAACAAAGAAATTGAACCAAAGACACAAATGACCAAACAGTGAACAGTCCGACAGATGGATGAATGAAATGTGTTCGGATGGGGGAAGAGACAGTCTTAGGATCCATGCTCGCACGTCCATTGTTATACCCCAAAGCATATGAGCCAAGGTCAGCATAGGACATACAACTTAGGGAAGGCAAAGTTTTGGTACCCCAGCTGGACATCGGTGGTGACAAGTCATATGTCAGGAATACTGCAGCAGTTACTTCAGTCAGGACATCTGTGGTGACCTTAAGCTCATACTTTGTTTTACATTTTCTAATAGTACTCAAGTTCTTACATGGCATGTTTCAGTGTGGTCCTGAGATAAGGGAAAGGGGACTCCTTACAACTTTTCATTTTCTTTCTTTTGTTATACAGTTTATTGATATGAGATTCCTGTGAAAAAAGACAAAAGGAAAAACTGTTGCAAAACACAAAGATGCCAAACAGGAACAAAACGATGAGCCTCTCCACAGTAAAAAAAAAAAAAAAATGCACCTATTCAGGCCAAATTCAATAAAACCAATTCTGGACTTTATTGAAGAAAATAAAAAAACAGTGTTTCTTTTAAAAATATATATATTTCTTTTGTACTATTAAATTATATTTTATTATGTTTTTAGAATACAGTTTGAATTTTTCACATTTATTTATGCATTTTAACCAGTTTTCATATATAAAGCATGGTTTTTACATGATTTTTCTTTAAGGGGTTATGTCATTTTAAATAACTTACGATTGTTTTACCCAGTTTCCTCTGTACTATATAAATGGTTTGTGCAAATTAATCCATTATCTGATGAAGTTCTGAAGTGGTCAGGACGAAAGTGCTTATCATTTATTTTCTTTTCTTCAATAAAGTCCAGAATTGGTTTTATTGAATTTGGCCTAAATAGGTGCATTTTTTTTACTGTGGAGAGGCTCATCCTTTTGTTCCTGTTTGGTATCTTTGTGTTTTGCAATATGATATTCCTATTAGGAAGATTTATTCTTTAATTTACCTTTTTATTTAAGGTGGGTGGGCACTGACTTTTACTATGCAGCTGTTTTGGAGCTGCTAAAAGTCACGGGTGAATTCAGCAGCCCTCTCAGCTGGGTCAGTTTGTAGGGGATTCTTGCATAGGTCTTTTACAAACTGAATTAAGTTTGCCCTGTTGAAGTCCCTATAAATGGTCTTATTTGGAGATGGGGTAGTAATACTAGACCTAAGAGAGACCACGACTGACTTGTGGTCAGATTTAACCAGGAATGAAGATATGTGGGGTGGAGTACAAACGGGGCTAGGTTTGAAATGACCAGGTCCAGGATATTAGGGCATCTAGTGGGCAGTTTTACAGTTTGCCCTACTGCATTGGTATTAAAAAAGTCAAGGAAATCCTGAGCACACCAATTTTTAGAGGTGTATGTGCGGCAAGTAATGAATGGGTAATTTAGTGCTTGGTTAATTTAAATCCCTAAGCAAGAAATTATTTGATTTGACATTTAACTCCTCAATCATGTTAGGGTAAATCAAGCATCCTTCACAGGGATTGATAAAGATCTGTAACCAACAATAAAGTAATAGCTGGATTTATTAATTGTGATTTGTATCTTTAGAAGCTTCAAATTAGGATCATGAGTAATTTGACGTGACAGTCCTGATACTTATAGGTAATTCCCCCAACAGTTACCCAAGGACCTGAAGGCCTGATAGCTGACAAAGCCTGGTACAGAGAGAGTGTTGTCACTGCACTGAAACCATGTCTCAGTAACAGCACAAACATGAATGTGTTTGAGTTGCAGGATGGCCTCTAATTTAGGCATCTTTCTATTTAGACTTCTGGCACTGAGTAGTGCCACCATGATGTATGAATTTGGGTTTGCTGTGTAGGAATATCCAGTAAAGAGACCCTGCCTAAAAAAGGGATCATGGAGGCAGCAAACACTTTAGCAAATATGCAGAAGCCCTGGTATGAGAGTGTAAGCCATCCCTGGTGAAACAGGAAGCATTATCTACCATCTCATCCAGAGCCGAGACATACTGGACTCCCTGGGAATGACACTAAACACTACTGCAGTACAAATGTCATCACTTATTTTTTATTTCATTTGTTACATACCTCTAGATTTTCTGATGTCAGAATAATGGAGGCCTTTACAAGAGCTCATGTATATATACAGTTTAACAAAAAAACTTCACCCTTGCACATGACTATGCCTTCTTCTTCTTTCAGCTTTTACCGGTTAGGGGTCGCCACAGTGGATCACCTGTCCGCTCATGATTGGCAGTGGAGTTTTACAGTGTCGAGTTGTCAGCCCGGCGCCCAACCTTCCACAGAAGGCACACACATGCACGCACACCTAGGGCCAATTTAGAGTGCCCAATCCACCTACCATCTTTGGGATTTGGGATGTGGGAGTAAACCGGAGCACCTGGAGGAAACCCACACGACCACAGGGAGGACATGCAGACTCCACACAGAAGGCACCCCAGCCGAGGATCGAACCGGAGAACCTCTTGCTGTGAGGTGGCAATGCTAACCTCTGCACCACCATGGCCACCTGCAGAACACAATATTCTCTTCTTGTGCAATCCACATGTACACCATGGTACCCCACCTCTGCTCTAAGCAGTAAAACTTAACCCAGAGGTGTGTAAGCCCTGAATTACCCTTTCTCAACACATTTGAAAATAAACACTGTACTTAAAAACAAATGTTGAATTAATAAACAACAGAGGCAACTCCAGAACTTAAATGAAATGCATTAAAAAGAAAAATCTGTGGTATTCACTTGAAGTCTCATTAAACCCAGTATGTGACCTACACGGAGTCAAAAATAAAACCAAGCAGAAGTTTCGCAGTGTGGAGGGTGTGAAGTTCACTTCTTGAAATATGTTATGCACCTAGTTCACAAATAAATTGAACTTTAAAATACGTACGACAAAATAATAAAATAAAGTGTTAGGTAGAACACAGTTGAGTTAAAAATGGAATATCCTTTACTGAAATACACAAACAAGAGATCCTAGTTGACTATAATGAAAAACATTAAAGACATTCATTATTTATATATAATCACGTTTTTTGGAGAAATGGAGTGGTTACAGAGGGTGGTTCTGTTAAGAGCAAGAAAAGCATTTAACTCATTCCTTTAAACAAGTTCCCCTTCCCCCTTAACACCATAGTGTAAACTGAGACCGTGCTACCTTAGAACTGAAACTAAAAAGCTAGAGATGAATTAAAATATATAAGAACAGCTTATTAAGGCTAACTTATTAATTCAAACTTTATTAATTAAGAAACCAACTCGCTAAGAAAAATGACTAATTAGCAAAAAGATCTATCACTAGACATCAGAATAAATATTAGTAACATAAACTGAAACACTTTTAACAAAGATCGCTTTTGTACCAAATAAATATTTTATCAGGTTTGTGTGTAAAAAACATATCATAATATTAATGAACATGTATATAAATCTACAAGTGAACACTTAAGTAGGCTGAAAAACCATGGCTATAATTGCTAAGGTGGAAATATGTTAAAAATAAAGCATTAAGACCCTGGGGATCTGTTCAAGTGTGGCATCTAAGAAAACACTTAGTTTAAATGAGTAAAAGTATCAGAAAACAACACCAATGTTGGTTATTTTCATTGTAAAATATTTAAAATGTTATGCCATATGCTGCTCAGTTAAAAAAACTCCAGCTCTACTCAATTGCATACCGCCTACTTCGAGGCGATCTATGCCTGACATACAAAGCTATGTCAAATCCAGAATTAATGGACATGCTCCACCTCAGTAAATCTAAATCCCTTAGAGCCACACGCTCAAGGGACTTGAACCTCAGCACAGAAATAAATAGAACTTGCTGGAGGGACAGGTTCATAACCCTGAGGCTCCCTCCGCTCTGGAATAGAATTCCAGTTCATGTGAGGCAGAGCACCTCACTGAATCTCTTCAAGAAGAATCTCGATAGGTGGATGGGGGATCGTAGGTTTGTCCCAGGGATTACACCCATGTCACTATTAGACAGAGGCACAGTAAACTAAACCTTAAAAAGGGCACAATATACTCAAATCAAGGGGTGGCATAAGCCATACAGAATCGGGCTAGGCTTATAATTGCCCCAGGGCAGATAGCCTAGTATGAACCTATGATATCTGTTTATAACAATATTAGCATGTCATGCCAGCATTAATCAGTCCCATTTAATAGTCTTGTAAACAGTGTGGCAGTTTTCTGAGTTCTAGTATGCTTTGTCCTAGTGGGATGGAGACTCATTATGTAGCAGGAGGTTTACTCTGACAGGTTTTCTGTAAAGATCTGTGTCCATTTTACCTTGGTCCAAGTCTTTAATAATCTGCATATCTAAGAAGACTGCTGAGATGAGGCTGTGGAAAGAGGTGATATGCAGGAAGCTGCGGTTTGATTCAGATAGTAAAATCTTCTAATTTAGCACTGTCTCCTTTCCACACAATAAAGATGCCATCAATAAAGCGCAGATACACTGTGATATGTCGCATGTATTCTCTGTTGTTAAAAACATGTATGTTTTCTGCCCTTATTTAAAGAAACTGCTGCAAATCCAAATAAAAGGTGTTCACCAGTACACCATCATCATCATTAGAAAAAGCAGGTGCACAACAGTGCATATGGAGAAACTCGGACTTAAAAATGCACTGAAAATGATTAACATTAGGAAAGCAGGCTGGCAACTTCACATTCCTGCAGCACCATGTCACAAAATGAAAAACGAGTCACCAATAACAATAAATTAAGGTAACAAAGTGAAGTAAAAATGAAACTTTTTTTGTGAAGTATGCATTTGATCTTTAAGAATGCTACAGTAAATACTACTGGCTAAATAGAAAATACCTACTCTGTTACTTTAAGGGCTAAGTAGTAGAAGCAGCTTGTTTGTTGTCAGCATACACATTTGTGCAGGAATAGGGGCTTGACCGTAAACAAGGCCCAACTCACAGACAAGTGGGATATTCAGATTACATACACAAGTTTAAAAAATAGCATAAACAAAATTGAGCCACACAAACTTTGAAAACGTTTTCTTTAGTTGTGTCAAAAAGCTAACTGTTGCTATCTTTGAGAGAAAAAACATAGTATTACTATGGAAAGGTCTAAAAATAGCCCAGTATCAGTGTCAAACATAAACAAAATGGAAGGCGAGACCATGCAATTAGACAGACTAAGAAAATCAGGTTAAACATTTTTTTTTCAAGAAAATGGAGCACTGAGAATTTAAACTATGAAAACAAAGCTGTACTGCAATGCAGATATGAAGATTTACCAATCAATGACTGACCAATATCATCAATGAAGCAGCATTCAACACAGGGAAAACAAGAAAGTGAGATAGAAGAGAGCAAGAAAGAGAAAGTATATACACGTTTCAGGTTTATACTACCAATGTACATCACTGAAATTTCGCTCAGTCTTTTTCTGCTTTGAATATTCAGCTTCCTCACAGTCTGCAGCACTTCTAAATAAGAATGTACTGGTGAGCGCTTAATGTTAATGTCCACACTTTTTTTATTCTTTTGTTTTACCTATTTGTTAACTGGCTAAGCCCACTGAACACAAGAGCCCCTTTTCAGGGGACACCTGGCAGCACAGTCTAAGTGACTGGCTCCGTCACACAGCATGCAAATGAAGTTGGAAGGAATGAAGTACTATATACAAGGCATAGAAAGCAGCTCAACAGCTCAGATGAGCTTTAGTCCTCTGCACTAACTGCCAGACATCAACAAAAATCTAAGTGTAACACAGCTTCCTTGGAAAGCACCCGAGTAAGAACACTGCCCCTGCCCTTAAACAAATATATAAATATACGTGGTAAGTTGAAGCAAGGTTTAAGAAAACTGCAGTGAGAAATATGTCCTACAGAGTTGCTATTATCATTTTCCTGAGCAATCTGGGATCTGCCCGACCTCCATCAACACTGACTACCAGGTGACCACCATTCTTACTTGCCTTCTTTTTCCTTCCACAGGTAGCTGGAGTAAACAGGTAAACTACAGGCATCATATTCTGTCCAAAAGGAAGGAATGAATTCTTATGCTTTCAAGGCAAAAAGTCCTGAGCCACATTAAATAGTATATATGGTCCACATGCACTTGTGCAGAAAAGTTTAACCATCACCACCATCCTTTAAAGGTACACTCTGCACTATGAATCCCTTATTTCTTCTACTCAAGTAAAAAGACAATCTCCACATGCTCATCCTTGTATCTTTACTGAAAAAACAGTAAGTTCTCTGTTTTTTTGGGGTTCCCATGTGGACTTGAATTGGTGGTACAAAAACTGGATAAAATTTTCACTTGGCTAATGGTTTGCAAGAATATGGCACTTACTAAACACCTCCATTCCACTATACACACAGACACTGGCTTCAGAGGTAAGACAGAGTTACGTATTTCTTACATGTAAAGGGCAACACCACCACTGGCAATTCAGAAAGGTAGTTTTAGATCTTCAGCCTCTAAATATTTTACATTTTCAGTGGACTTCATTCCTTTTAAATCATCGAACTACATTAAGTGCTAACAAACTAAACAGTGAGTGTTAAACTAGCCTAATGAAATAGAACTGGTCAAATTCCTTGTTATATGAAAACTGAATGGTGAAATTATTTTCACAAAGTCAAGCAATTAAATAAGAGTACAGACAACACAACAAATTTTAAAAAATCAGGAAGTAAAAACACCATTTTATTGTTTTGTATATTTTTCCAGACTGGATTAAAATCAATCAGAAGAAGCCAATTTGTAGATATACACATAAAAGCACACACTGATAAGCAGACAAGTTATAAATTACAATACACTCTAAAATAATTTAACATGCATCACACACAAGTAAAATGAACAGTGGAAAAATCAGTAGAAAAATATAATTAAAAATATCTCTGTTTACCCATAGAAAAGTACAAAACATTTTATTTATTAACATATTCACACATATCAAATAAATACAGTATTCTAGAGTGCTTAAAATCATATATCAAATACTAATGATACAGAATATTGAGCATAAAAAACTGAGTTGTTCTATGAAAGCCTGGAACCTGCCATAATTGTATCATCACAATATGAACTCTTCAATTGTGATCTTTGAAAGTCTGGAACCTGCCATGACAGCATCCTCATGATATGTACACTTCAGGTGTGATCTACATTTGGCACAATGCTACATTTTTCATACACTGACATATGTACTCATATAACCGGAATGATGTCAAAAGTGACAGGATCCTGAGCTCCTGATAAGTTTCTCTGTAGGGGCAGGAGACCTAGGTGCATCCTCTGTGTGCCATCACATGCTCTTTTAAAAATCTCATACTCTTGTATTCAGGATGTGTATGCCCCCTTCTCACACCTAGAAGCCTAAGTTCTTGACTCCCACTTGAACCAGAGTTTACGACTATAAAATATATACAACCGACAAGGATACATTAGGTATAAATTTAAATTTACTTACAAGAAGTCCTGTTGCCAAAATGAGCACCTGTAACATCTCAAGCAAAGGGGTGGATGGTGACAGCGAGGCTCGCAGTGTGACCATCCTGCTTAAAGAGCATCTGCTGCATCTTATATCAGAGTGTCGCCTACAGTGGGTTAATAATCAGTTGTGCAGAATCTCAACAAATGCCACAGTAATATAAGGTAGCAAAACAGATGATGACAGCTTCAGGTCAAAATGCCCTGAATGATAGCAATCTCAAAGATGTTCTGCTTTTGGACTACAGAAAAACTACAGTGTTTGGCTAAGTATAAACCAATGGCCAGGTGGAAAGGGCACAGATGTATACCATGGATGCATTCCTGAAACATGCATGAAAGGCAGCCATCCACAGGTAGAAAGTCCTATCAACATTACTTCAAATGGCTAATAACCTTCTAGGGACAAATGGAGATGAAGGATCTGAGCGGCAAATGTACTACCCTCCCTGACCTGAAGAAAGAAAAGAACCAGTTGGTCCACCTGCCTCTGATTGTGGATCTGACACAGGCAAAACTGCACCTGAAGGTACAGATCCAAAGCACAGAGAACTCAGTTTCTACTTTCAACCTTGGGAAGAACATGAATGGGTTGAATAAGTGATAGCTCAAAAATCACCTTCAGGAGTAAACAAGGATTCATTTGTCCATTTTGTGGGAGGAACAAAGACAGATGGATAACAACAAAAAGACCGCCTTTATGAATGGTCATCAGGGAAATCATTCTTCAGGATACAAACAGCAGGTCTGTTGACCAGGCTACTCTACACAGAGTCTAAAGCAACAAGCTGAACATGACGTTCTGGTCACAAGATGCAAAAGCCTTCCTAACCACAGTGCAGAGATGAACAATCCTGTCCAGAAACTGTTTCACCAGCCTATGCTAGGTCAGAGTTCTTTCTTCCACCACATCAAAGTATGCTGGAAAAAAAACAGCATGTACCCTAATGGTGCAGAACGAAGAGGTACCTGAGACATGTGAGACAAATTTAAAGACTAAATGTTTGAGGAAGGACAGGCTGCCTCTCTCTCTACCTTGAAAAGGAACATTTCTCACCTGGTCTCATTGGTAGCCTGCTCAAAAAGCACTATAGTGACTTCTAATACACTCTGAGTATATCTGAACAATCTAGTGGCTGAAGAAAACTCCTGCAGTAGCCAAGTCACATAGACACAAAAATGATGCCTCCATTTCTAAGTCTGGAAATGCCCCTGGAGATAGCCAAGATTAAAAGAACAAGGAACCGGGTTCTTCCATGAATGAATCTTAACTTTTCTGCAATGAATGTTGCCAAAGGTGGGGATAATAGGAATGTGTGTGAGAACCAGAAAGGTGTGATTCTACACTATGAATAGAGTCATCCATATAGAAAGAATACAGTTCAAGATAATTAGACGATAAATCCACAGCTAAAGGCAGGCCACTGGTCTAGACAGAAAGTCCTGACTATGACCCAGGTGACCTGGGCTTGACTAGTGGCTTGGGCAGGGTGGATTGGTTGTGCCTACCCTGGGACGGAAGTAGTTACCTGGCCAACTATGCCTGTTACTCTGCTGTGATGAGACCAAGCTCTCATAAGCATAAAAAGCAGGAGCTGGTTCAGGATGGACGTGGAATGTGGCTGACCAAGCTAGTGACAGATGCTCCTGTCCATGTATGTGAGGGAGAATACGTGCACTGAAATGGTGCAAGCGTTAGGCAGTCCTTGCAGTGATGAAGATATACACATCACTGCCTGGGAAGGGAGTTGTCAACATACCTGAAAAATGCTCTCCATCACTGCAATGCCAGTGACAGCACAAATACCCTTCGATGTCTGCCCACATGACAGTTCCTTGTATAGGCTCTTGCTCTGGTGGATGGGAAGGACATTCCTCATCTCCAAAGAGGAAATGGGCTAGTGTAACCTTGGAGAAGCTTGACGGCTGATGGGCAGAGGAGAGAAATGGATAATAACATGCTTAATGATGCCATTAAAATGAATACTGTAGGAGTAATATCTAGGCCCCAACAAATTGCACATAACTGAAATTAGGGCTGAAGTCGCTGACTCAAAATAACAAAATTGCTCTTCATAGCATTCTGGGATCCAGAAAGAAATGGAAGGACAACAACCAACCACTCTCTCACTCCCTGTTTCCCTGAAAAACAATCTCTATAGATTCTAGCAAACAGCGATTAGAAGTTTCTCAGCAAATCCTCTGAGTGCAGCTGTTTTACTAAAGGATGACATCCAGAACCCATCTGTAGTGCCTTTCTTGGTTATGGCTCTGCAGGCTGAGAAGAATATAGAAAATTACCTTTCCACCAATGCAGCCTGAGTATAACAATCAGGTAAGTCACGAGACAAAATGAAGTCTTCGCTTAACAGACTTTTATGTGAATAGGGGGAGGGCAAGGGTGCGGTTAGGGTCTGCTTGGCCCATTATTTTTTTTCTGCTTCTAAATGACTAAAGAAGCTTAGCAGAGGAGGAAAGGGGTGACTAAACTGCAAACTCTAAGGAGCCTCATCCCTCTTTAGGAGGTCTTCAATCATTTCTTGAAAAGAAATGAAAAAGTAACTCATCACTGCCTTAGATGTCAGGTGACAAAGATCTAAATGTTTCCAAATGGCAATTGTGTCAACACCAGTCACAAGCTTCACTGTTACTCTTTTTTAATCCCAATATAAAAATTAAGATGCTTCTGAATGGAAGAGCAAGGAGCAGACAATCAGTCACTCTTGACTGGATATTATGAGTCTGAAGAAGTCCTCTGGAAAAGTACTGATATACCTGTCAGTCTGGAGAACAGAAACCTTCAGCCCTAGATTCTTCAATGACTGCCAAGGATGTAGAGAAGGAAAAGACCTTCTTGTTAGCATCTGAACCTGTGGGGTAGCTACGGCACTCTTCCTCTGGGAGGGGTTGCAGAGCAGTGCAGGCTGCAAGCTTTTTTTAATATGCTTCTTACTACTGAACCTGCTGACATCAAGTATCTCCTTATCAACCATGCCCAACTTGTTTCCATCATCCTGTTTCTTCAAAACAGATGAGGACAGGTGGCCAGGGAAGGTCATCACACAGGCAACCTCAGTTGTGGTTTGTGCCCTAGTGGGCATTCTAGCAATAAGGATGTATTTTGTTAGGTCTAACCCCCCCTTGCCTGGATGTTAGGGAGGGTGGACAACCCACATCACTGAGAGAACTATAATGGCTGCTGCTGTGTGCACGAGAGGAGAGCTACCACCAAAGTGGCTTGGTGGTTGAACATCCACTTGTACGACTGCCTTCTGAAATGCCAGGCTTTCTTCAATGGACTGTGACATTGTATGGTCACAGACTGTCCCCTCCTTTCTCCTAGGACAAGCACAACAATCTTTCCCTGCTAGCTGCATCAAGTGCCAAAGCTGCCTACTGACCTTGAGTCACCTGAGCCATAGTAAGGGATCTATTCTACTGGAACTGGCAAAGACTGCAAAGCTTGATCAGCATTGAGCATAACATCAGACAAATAAATATCAGGACGGTGTTTACCACTGATAGTTCAAGGGACTGGCAAGCTGGTGCAAAACTTAATACCACTATCTAAATTAACTACTGAAATGTTTTTATTATCCATTCCGTCACTTATTCCTATATGCTGCAAAAGTTAGCAAAGTTTAGTATCGGAACAAGGGAAGACTGACCCAAAAATGGATATGGCAGACCTTTGGGACCATCTCATCCCTTGCTGGTTAGTAGCCAACTACTTGCTGGGTGGGAATTGGTCCCCAGGTCTAATTTCACACCAAGAAATACACAGTTGTGACTAACGACCTGCTTATTTCTTATTTCGGAGAAACTTCTTGCTCTGTTTAGCATAGAAATGCAGCATCCACACTTGAAGTCATTCTTAATAGCAGCTGCTAAAGAGGCAGGAATGTCCCGTAAATAAACATTATACACAATCCTAGAGGAGTACTGGGAAAGAAACTTCAGACTTCATGAAAAATAATTTCACATACAAGGGATAAGAGGCTACAGGTGATGAAACTGACTAAAGAAAAGCCAGATCTAGGCTCAAATCTGGATTCTGAATTCCTTACCAGAAACCTTTTATGTTGTGTGCTGGAATCCCTAGGTAAGTCCTCTGGATATTTCAAATGTTGAGCCTACTCTTATCACTGGTAAGCAGTGGAAGATGAACATGACAGTTACGCGGCTGAAGAGCTGGCACTTATGAAAACAGATGATCGTGCTCTGAAGTAACACACAAAGGCCCTGACTTGTGATCTGAGAACTGCAGGAAGGTTGGAAAGTTCAAGCTTTTTTAGATATCAAAAACTTGTCTTTTAACTAACTGAAACACATTAAAAGGAGATTCAAACTGGATAAGCATTAAGAAATGAATGGGAATCTTGGAGACAAACATGCATCTTAGCCTCGGTATGTGGATGTCATGTAGAGGTTAAAGGAGGACAAGATGTACCCAAACATTCCTATTTCACTGGGGGCCTTCAAGCAAGGTTGGTGCTTTTTGTAACAAGAGAGTCACATAAATCTCCCAAGTCAAAGATTTCCCTGAAACAGCTTAATGCTACTGCTGCCCTACATACTCTGTAACTGCATCCTGAGAATGTTGTATTTTCATTTAGTGCAGAAATTCCAAATCAAACATAACGATAAAAGGAGTGTTTGGGTGATGAATAAAATGTCACAAACACTAAAAACTGATAAAATAAAAAAAAACCCTTCATTTTACATCATGATATATGTTAGAAATTGCACAGCTGAAACTTAAGTTTTCACTCACCTAATTAATCGCACAGCTGAAGCTTAAGTTTTCTATCATCTAATTAGTCTAGTATTAAAAACAGCTTTCAGCTTCTACACAGGTCAACCAGTTCACTTTCCTTAGTGAGGGACATTTACAGATACAAAGGGTATTCCAGACTTTAATGTTGGCATCAGATAGCTTCATTTAACAATGTATTCCAACTTTCAAGTTAACTTGAGACTTCAGTGCTATAATGTAGTTTTGCAGTCCCCTAAAAGGAGGTTCTGGTCTTAGACCCAAGTAAGACAGTCCATCTCCCAACACGAGTAAAGAACTGCTCCGCATGAAAGCAGGTTTTGTATATGGTTCTGAAGAAATTAAACTTTTATTGGTGGAAATAAGTTCTTCCAGGTAACAACTAGGAAAAGTTTAGACTTACTGGAACAGGAACACATGTGAATACACATAGCTTTCTGGCCAGTTGAACTACCTGGTTGTCAAATATGTAAAAACATACACTTCCAGTAAGACTCTTGCTGTTTTATGTTGCAGTACTAATGCAGAATGATAAGCTAATCCTGCTACATGGTTGGTTTGGAAATTTACTTTTGTGTAAAGGACTTGGGACCTGGATGAACCACCTCTTTGATTCATCTGGGGATGAGATTCTCATGAGGAGATGGTGCTAACAGTGTGCTGAGAGGTCATGATTCCCCAGCATTACCTGGATCATTACAAATAAGGTCTGAATCATCATTATACCTAACCCTCTACCTACACAGCAGAACTAAAAAGGCATTTTAGCACTCAGGCTGACAATGCCAAACCCAGTATACAACACATTCTGTGTGAGATGTCCAATTCTGATGAACTTTATACTCAAAGGCTCTGGATCAAGTGGTGACTCTGTGGGATTGTAGTTTCCAACAGAAAACAAATATTCTGCCCAGCAAAACATGTGAGATACTACCGCTAAAAGCTTTTTTTTAATGGTGTGCGGTGACATCCGATCCATGATGAAGACAGGCCACAAGGCTTCTCAGTCAGAACACAGGTGATGCTGTCAATTCCATGGCGTTTTTCTTCCCAAAACATGATTGGTGACTCTCTGAAATTAAACAAATACAAGTCAATTTTTATAGACCTTTCCTTTTTATGCATGCTCAACCATAGTGACAAGAAGCAAATTTCCAAAAAGACAAAAAAAGGCTGGTTATACAACTTTTTCAAGTTATAGCCCTTCGGGCATACCTATCGGCTGCAAGACTTAAGCATAACACTATGAGGTTTGTCCTCAGATTTAGTCTTGCCCTTTCAAGAGCTACCAATTTTCTTCACAAAGTTAGATCTTAAGGGTGCAAACACCTCCATATAATTAAACTAAGCCCATATAAAAGCTCCCTGTCTTTATTGCATGTGATCTACCATCTGAAAAATAAGAAGTTGCAACCCTATTCTTTGACTTGTAGTGCTCAGAAGTTGAGGCTTAGCCCTAAGAAGATGATGTGAAATTCTATGGTTAACAAATGAGATTCATGACACCCCAGGCAGGAGTTGCAATTAATCACTTCTCATGGGAAACCACTCCCAGCCTGGACTCTTCAGGGTCTTCTCTCCAAGTTTGCTCATCGCTTTACTGATTGTAAAATGTTGAATTAAGTGACAACAATATTTTATATTTTATGGATTACATTTTGAGACGGGAAATGTTAGTTCCTAACTTTACAGGGTTGGCTATGAACAACTGTAAAAGAAATGAAAGTTCATGTTAATTATCTGATTGATCTCCATATGCCTCTGTTATGTATTTAAGAAAGAAATTTCTCCTCTGCAAGATTCAGTCTATTTTATCCATACAACTTTTTTTTTAACTTTAGGTACTGTTTTCAACATAAAGAAACTCTGACATACCAGACACTTTAATAAAAATATATCAAAAAGATTCCCAATTTTGTTTCTTATAACAAGCTTCATGGCCCCAGTCCTAAAGAGAAGATAAGAGCAGCATGTCAGAATAAACATAAAAAAATTGCAAGGAATGTGATAATAGTGACCTCACCTCCTGCCTTTTTCTGATAGAAATAAACTGTTTTCATTGGGTATGATGTGATAATGCAGCCGGAAACTGACTTTAACATAATAAGTTTAAGCTATGGAATCTTGTGACCATTATGCTATGCCAGTTCCCACCCAAGACAGTACCTCCCTTTTCAAGGAGGGTTAGGCCAATCACGCTTAGGGTGAATTTATGACTGTCCATCCAGTCATGCAGATCCCGTATGAAGGAAGATAGTGTATCATACTGTTTTATAGTCCCATAAATAGATTTCATGTTGTTATAGCAGCAGCACTATGTGATTGTCTTCTAGAATGCTTTCAAATGTCTCTCCACTTTGTTTTACTTATCTGTTGAAACAAGTTTAGATTCCTTATTCTTGTATTTGTGAGACTTTTTGGGACTGATTTAGGTTTTTGTCTGTTTTACTTTATTTTTATTTTTGTTTATTGGCATTTTTGGTGTTTCTTTTGTGGTGGTTGTTCATGTGACTTTGTTTTTCATGTATTCATATTTCTTTAGGAACCTGTTTGTGTTTCTGTTGTAAATTTCTTCTTGTCTTGTGGAGTGGGTGGGTTAAAACACCAAGAAGCATGGGCAGGTAACTAAACCAAAACACTAAGAGGCACAGACTGCTATCGACGTATTTGTACTTGGAACCTGTCTGCTGCTGTTGTATAGTGGACTGGGTGGGTTGTTACTGTAATATTATGGCACGAGGTTGGTTATATTGTACAGCTTTTGAACTCAACTGTATGTTCTAGCTCTGCTTTCATAAGGTTTGGTCACTTTCAAAGTGTTTAACACAGTGACCTATGAAGTCGGTCATGCTAATTAGATATGTAAGTATGCTCCAATCACAAAGATACTTTTCACTACCAGGATTTTGTGGACAAATAAGGCTCATTGTAATACTGCACTTTAATTTTTGAATATTCCATGACACTAGACTATCACAAGTGCCCCCATGCTTTTATCTCCTCAATATATATTTTTTCATTCTTGATTTATAAACTTGTTGTTCAGTGTAAGTATATATTTTCCATGGATAATTTTTTTTTTTAAAGATGATCTGATGAAGTCTAGTTTGTGGATGAAAGAGCTTATCATACTTGAATAAAAAAAGAAGTTATGTTCTTACCATAATGTTCCATCTGTGTTGTCTGTCGTCATTCCATTAACCTGTTGGGGAATACATTTCCGAAGCTCAGAAATGACCGGCCACCTTCTACTAGCTTGAGCTCCTTCTCTCTACCCATAATGCCCTGTTCCCCCACAGTACCTCAGAGGGAGTTTGCCAACAAGAGCATAATAGCTATCAAGCATTAACTATACTACAAAAACATGCAAGCCAGAAGTGTGTGTGTGTGTGTGTGTGTGTGTGTGTGTGTGTGTGTGTGTGTGTGTGTGTGTGTGTGTGTGTATATATATATATATGTATGTATATATATATATATATATATATATATATATATATATATATATACATATATCACACAAGTAAAGAACATCAGGAACTCAACCAAAGGAATACAGATTCTTTGCAACTTCTACTAGGCTTCTTGAAAAACTGGATAGGGGGAAGGGGGGAAGGTTAACAGAATAAAGATGGACAGCACAGATGGAACGTTATGGTAAGAACATAACCTCTATCTAATGTTGTCCACTTCATTCCATTAACCTGTGGGACAGAGTCCCCAGTTACTATAATCCAGAAGGTCATCAAGGAAGGATATTCTGGAGTACAGCAGAACCAAAGGCACTTCTACTCCTGGATATGATGTCCAATTTGTAATGCATAACAAATGTATGTGGGTTTGACCAAGTAGTAGCAGCACAAAAGTCCTGAATAGAAACTTTAGACCAAAAAGCCAGAGATGTGGCCATGGACCTTGTAGAGTGAGCCCTTACCAGGTGGAACACCTTTGAAAGAATAAATAAATGTAATACAGTCTTTCAACCGACTTGCTAATGTAACTTTGGTAACTGCTCTATCTTTCTTAGCATTCAAAAAGGAAACAGACAGCTGGTCACATTTCCTGAAAGGTTTGGTTCTATGGAGATAAAAACAAAGCTGCCTATGAACATTCTCCCTTGTTCTGGTACTCAGGAAAAATACTGAGAGAGAGAGAGTGACTGATTAATGTTACTTTCTTTTGCCATCTTGGGTAAAAAAGCAGGTTTAGTACGTTGGGTCACTCTGCCTTTACGGAAAATCAAATATGGGAGAGCTTGGATCATAGGAGGTTGCTATGCTAATGGCCCCAGGGTCCTTAGATGGTGAGGCAACTTTAACCCATGTTCCCAAGGGTGTCTTTTCAAGCAGACATTAAAATCAGCACCTATTCCCCCTGTCCAAGAGGGACATAGGTGGAACCCCGCCGTGAATTTCTGATTCAGAGCTCAGACACTCTGTTAGCCGAAGTAATGGCTACTAGAAACAGACTCTTCTAGGAAAGAAATTTCAAATCTACCATTGCTGAAGGTTCGAAAGGGGGATGGACTAAAGCTTGCAGAATCATATTAAGGTTTCAGGGGGAGTAGGATCTTTGACTGGTGGCCGGAGCAGAAAAGTGCCCCAGAGAAAGGCTTTATACAGTTTTGAAGAAGCAAGAGATAAGGACAAAAAAAAAAAGAAAGTGAAAGTTGGAAATGGCAGCTAGTTGGACTTTGACAGTAGAGTAGCTAGCACCTTCATTGAAAATGGAAGCTGAAAAGTCTAATATGACTGAAACCGGGGCTGTAAAAGGATCTATCTGCTTTTGCTCAGCCCAAAAACAGAACCTCTTACACTTGCTCTTGTATTGAAATCAAAATTTCTCAAATGGGGAAGAAAGCCTGGGAGATCTAGCCATCATCAGAAATGGTGTAACCATGCGGTTAACTTCTGGCCCTGAATGTCTAAATGAAGATGCCCTGATGGGTGACAGAGCAGATCTGGACTCAGGTCCAATTTCATCAGGGGGCAAACCAGGTGAGACCAAAGAAAGGTGAACCAGGTTTGTTGAGGCCAAAAAGGGGTAGTACGGATTGCTTTGCTTTGCAACGTGAGGGGTCGAATTGGAGAAGGAGCAATGGGTTGGAACATGGAAACCCTCATGGATCCAGATGCGGATGGAGTGGACACAAACCCCATCTGGGTCTGGGTCTCAAGAAATTGTCTCATCAGCTTACCAACGTCTTTAGAGGACAAACTTTGGGAAGACCCAGAAGTAGTGGAAGGGAGTCTGGAGGATCTTCGTGGGGAACAGGACAGAAACCTCCTAGTAAGGACACACAAGGAAGACCTTGGCACTAACAATGTAGGAGCCAATGCCTTGGGGGCACCACTTGGCCCTGTAGCAACAGAGGATGAATGTGGCAGAGGCGAGGTAGTGGTGACTGAGCTTTGAGTCGAGCGAGTTGGCTCCAAAGGCTTTGACTTTTTCCTGGGCAGTTCTGAGGAAGACTGCATGAGAGATGGTCTCCTGGACTCCCTGAGCTTTTTTAAAGGGGGTTGAGCCCCTGAACTTGGAAGGAATCCCTGAGGTGGTAGAAAGAGGAAACAACCCTTTTAAAATAAGTTTCCTCCTCCTGTCCGCCAGAGTGCAACGATGAAAAGCCGTGCAAATCTCACAGGGGGCATCCAGATGTTGAGGCCCCAAACAGTACACGTACTCCCTGTGGACGTCAGATAAGCGAATCCTCTGCCCACAGGAAGTGCACTTCTTAAATCTAATGGCTTTTAATCGGCCATGAAGAAAAAAAGCATGAAAAAGGCATAAGAAGAGAAAAGATTTTTTTTAAACACCCGATGAACAGAAAACTTGAAAAGTAGGCAAGAAAACAGAGAAAATATAAAATAGACAGGTAGGAAAAGAAACAACAAGCAAAAATCACTCACCAACACATGGAGAAGCTTAAGCCAAGGAAAGTACAGTTGTGTACACTTACCATGAATGTAGATGTTCGAGTGTATTCACTGTTGCAGTCATCACCTGTGGGTTATCCCTGCTGTGGTAGTCCTTGGTCAGCCTGAATACCAGAGTCAATGTTTTTGTGTGCCGGCTGCCATTGCCTGTAGTCTGACGTCAGGTCGTTAGTGCTACAAAGCAAGGCAGATGACATCATTACATCAGTTTTTCTTGCCCTAAGCCATCAGAAGCACAAGGAAAAAGAGAGAGAAGTGGTCCTGGTGGCTAAAAGACACTTAGGGAAGCTTATGTCCCCCTAGGGAAAGATGTTAAATGGGAGATGGAGGGAGGGAAACCAGGACTGCAACAGTGAATACACTCGAACATCTACATTTATGGTAAGTGTACACAATGGTACTATGTTCTTCGTGTTTCACTATTGCAGTCATCACCTGTGGGAGGATTCCCAAAGCTGAGGAAAGGGGTGGAAGGATAGGTTGACACCTACGTATGGGGTCAGGAGGCCCTGCAGAATTGCAGAGGCAAAGCCTGCCCTAGACGTAGAAAAGAGAGGTAGGTGGTAATGTTTTGTAAAGGTATGGACACAGGTCCAGGTGGCCGCTTCCAAGATGTCCCTGGTGGGTCCTCCTCTGAGGAAGGCAGTGGAAGTGGAGGTAGCCCTAGTGGAGTGGGTATGGATAGACTTAGGGATGGTTTTCACATGTAGTCTGTAGCAGAAATGGATACAGTGTGAAATCCATTTGGAAATGGTTTGTTTGGAGATGGGCTTCCCCTCTGCCACTAGGGGAAAGCTTACAAGTAGTTGGTCTGTTTTTCTGAATGGCTTAGTATGGTCCAGATAGTATCTGAGTTGCCTGTGTACATCTAGTGAGTGTAAGATTCTTTCCCCCATGTTTTGAGGGTTGTGAAAGAAGGTGGGAAGGTGTATGGCCTCGTTAAGCGTCACATCAGATACCACCTTGGGTATAAAGGAGGGATTAGTCCTCAGAGAGACTGTCTGCATGGAAAATGATGAAGGGCTCAACTGCCATGAGAGCTTGAAGTTCTGAGACCCTTCTGTCTGGTGATACCTATTAGGAAGGCAGACTTTCATGACAGGTGTTTCAATTCTGTAGAAGTGTCAGATTAAAAAGGAGGTAAGATTAGTTTTTCTAACACATAATTAAGGTCCCAGGGTGGTGTGGGAAGCCTTCTGGGGGGCCTGATATTAGAAGCCCCTCTGAGAAAGTGCTTAATCAAAGGATGAGAGAAGAGGGGTAGGTCTGACTCATAATGGGCTGAAATGGCCGAGGCATGAATTTTAAAAAAGGAGAAAGAGAGGCCACTATTGAGCAACTCTGCTAGGTAATACAGGATGAGAGGGATGGAAGGTTGGGAAGTATTGCCCCCTTTTGATTGTTTCCAGGGGCTGAATCTTTTCCATTTTCTGCATATTATTTTCTTGTGCTGGGCCTTCTGGCCTCTGTGATGATGTCCATGACCTGTTTGCTTAACAGGAACTCCTTGTTAGTTTTTAGTGTATAAGACATGCCGAAATATTGAGAGTCTGTAGGTCTGGCTGCAGTACCTCCCCTCCAGGTCAAGAGGTCTGACATCAGAGGAAGCAGCTTTGGGGGCTGCTTGGTCAGGCTGCATAACAGGGGGTACACCATAGATTCATAGATTATTACAAGGCTAGCTGCCCTCATGGACCATTTTTAAGCCTAGCCAATTACCTCCTATGAGAATCAAGCCCTGCACCTTCTGCTTCTAAGTTAAACACCTTAACCATTACACCACCCTCCCACCCCTTAACAATGTTGTCTGTGCCAGTCTTGAGCAGTGAGGATGACCCTTGGTCTCTCCTCTAATTTTGATCAGAACCTTGGGAATAAGGGGCAGAGGAGGGTATGCGTACACAAAGAGGGAGTTCCAGGGGAAGGTCAAAGCCGCCACCTTCCACGCTAGGAGGTGGAACTCTCTGGTGCAGAACCTCTGCAGCTGGTGGTTGAGGTGCGAGCCAAAGGGATCCACTTCTGGGGTCCCCCACTCCTGAGTGATTTGCAGAAAGATTTCTTTGTGAAGCTGCCATTCATGGAGATCCAGTAAGTTTATGCTTAGGTGGTCTGCCAGGGTGTTGTTGACTCCCGGAAGGTATTGGGCAATTAGGTGTAGCTCCATGGAGGTGGCTGTAAGCTGCTAACCTGCACAGGGGATAAGATTGGGTGCCCCCCTGCTTGTTGAGGTACCACATCACTGTGGTGTTGTCTGTTTTTATAAGGAGGACCCCTGGCCTGAAATGGGGTTGGAAGGAACTCAGAGCCTTTTGTACTGCCATCATTTCTTTCTGACTGATGTGCAAGTGAAGTTGCTGGGCATTCCAAAGGCCTTGGGTACACCTGCCTGTTAGGTAAGTGCCCCAAGCAATGTCTGAGGCGTCGGTGGTGATGGTCTGGCCGGAAGGGTGGAGGATGAAGGGAAGACCTTTGTTCATGGCACAGACCTCTGCCCACCAGAGAAATTTGGCCCTTACACATGGGATCAGAGAGAGCGTGGTCTCTAGGGATTGAGAGTGCTGACACCAAAGGTTCTTTAAGTACCACTGAAGTTCTCTCATGTGAAGCCTGGAGAGGGGAATAAGAAGGATGCAAGATGCTATGTATCCCAGGGCTCGCAGTGAGGTGGCTTCTGGAAGCCAGTTGGGTGAAGTAGAGAGGAAAGAAGCTCTGCTTTTCTGGGGGATAGGAAGGCCATTTGGGATGCTGTGTCTAGCACAGCTCCCAGAAAGTAATTTTTCTGGTGGGGTTCTGTTTCGATTTTTTCTCGTTGATGGTGAACCATCTGTGCAGTAACTGAAACCTGGTTCAAGGCTCCAGAGAGCACCCCTGCAATACCAGGCTACAACTCTAACCACTCTTTTCAGCCACAAAACCAGGACTGAAACACTAAAAGTGGAGGAGTGTCCATATTCACCAAGGATATTCACACCACCAGGCTAGTTGCCCAACACAATGCGTCTGAAATTCTCCAGGTGCAACTAACACTGGGTAAGACTGCAATCCAAATTATAGCTTGCTACAGACCCCCCATCATGCCCCAAGATTCTCAATACACCTTTTTAAACATACTGGAAAATATTAAGATGCAACCAAACACCCTAATACTCGGTGATTTCAACTACCCTGCCATTAACTGGTAAAACTACTCGTGTACCAACACCTTTGCCCAACAGTTCTTGGAATTCATAAATTCCAATGCTCTGGATCAACTAATCCATAGTCCCACCAGGGGCTCCAATATCCTAGACCTGGTCATTACCAACATGGGAAATTGAAGCTCCACACCTATGATCACCCCCTCGTTGGTCAGGTCTGACCATAAGCTAATCATCCTTGCCATCCACATCCCTCCCCCACCCCCCAGTAGGGAAACCTCCGTAAAAAACTTCTCCACAGCCAACTTCATGCTACTCAAGTCAGAAGTGACAAACTTCATGGCATCCATGCAGACGGGAACTGAAAGCTCGACTGCTGAATCCTACACTAAGGCACTGTACGAGCACATCCACTCATGCATGAATCGTGTCATCCCAAAGAGAACCAGGACTCTCTCCTCCAAAAAAGGAAGCCAATCTAGTGGTCCCCTGCCATAAACAAACTTTTCAACAAAAGGAAGAAACTGTTGCAGAAAAAGAGGACAATCCCAGGATGCAAAAAAATCCCTTATCAGCCTCAGTAAGAAGCTGAGATCTCTTATAAAATCCTCCAAAGCTGGATTCCAAAGACAACTACAAGGCATCCTACAGCTATGTGAAGAATCTAAATGGCAACGCTCAGATCTGCTCTAAGCTACAACAGAATGGCATTAAATATACTGATCCCAAGGATATTGCCAATATCCTGGCAGATTGATTCAATGCCAAATTCACCCCCCTCTCACCCCCTAAAGGGCCCATCTCAATACAGAAAGATTGTCAAATTCCAGTAATAATGGCCACACAGGTAAAAATCACACTCTATAAAGCTAAGAATACAGCATCCATGGGACCAGTCGACATCCCAGGCTGTGTACTACATGAACTACAAAGTGAACTGGCACCTCACCTAAATGTCATGTTTAATCATAGCCTCACCTCAGGCTTTGTGCCCACTGAGTGGCGCACAGCTACAGTTATCCCATTCCACAATGGGGGATCCACCTTGGATCCTGGGAACTACCGTCTCATCAGTCTGATGAGTCTGATCTGCAAGGCCATGGAACTTATAAACAAAGATATTGGCAACTTTCAAACACTGGATCCCACCCAGTTTGGGTTCGTAAAGGGGCAATCTTGTCTCCTGAACCTGACTGACTTCTTCTAATCAGTCTCCAGAGCTGTGGACGAGGGTAAGACGGTCCACACAGCCTATCTGGACCTCGCCAAGGCCTTCAACACCATCTCCCCACTATGGAATCATACTAAGCTGGGCATTAATCCCTACGTCACTCAATGGGTTGCCAATTGGCTTAGTGACAGAACCCACACTGTAAAAGTAGCCGACTCCAAATCCAGCTCCAGACAAGTGACAAGTGGAGCACCTCAGGGTTCAGTCCTGGGACCGCTCTTGTTTGGCATCTATTTCTCTGACGTACAGGCCAACATTAAGGGACTTTGGCTAACAAAGTTTGCAGATTACTGCAAACTGGGAGCCATTATTGAATCCCCAAATTATGTGGATATTCTACAAAAGGGCTTTACAGAAATAGCTGCTTGGTGCCAGAGTCATGGGCTCAAGCTCAATGCCAAGAAATGTATAGTTATCCCCTTTGGGAAAAAACATGAACCCGTGAATTACCAAATAGGTGGCAGTACACTAAACACTGAAAGTGTGATAAGAGATTTAGGGAAACAGGTGGATAGTGGTCTCATCTCCGATAACCACATCGCCACAACAGTCAGGAAATCCTTCTATGTGGCACACCTCATCACTAGGGGCTTTTCATCCAGAAACAAAGAGGTCATTGTCCCACTGTACTCATCCACCATTAGACCCATTATACAATACAACGCCCCATTTGGTATGGACCTCTCAAGACATCTGCAACAACTGGAAAGGCTGCAGAAATATCTGACTAAAAGAATCACAGGCCTAAAACAGATGCCCTATGCTGACCGTCTAAAAAAACTCCAGCTATACTCTGTCACATATCGTCTACTCAGAGGCGATCTCTGCTTAACATACAAGGCCATGTCAAACCCAGAGCTGTTGGACATGCTGCACTTAAAGAAATCCCAATCTCTCAGAGCCACATGCTCCAGGGATCTAAACCTTGTCATCACAATGAACAAAACATGCTGGAGGGATAGGTTCCTGAACCAGAGACTACCCAGACTCTGGAATAGACTGCCCATACATGTCAAGCAGAGTGCCTCTTTGGCTCTCTTCAAAAGGAAAACAACAAAAACCAGAACAAACAGTGCAAAAACACACCAATAATCAACTGAAAGCACTGTTGAGAGGAGATACCAAACACCGGTCAGCCCCAGGATAATTCCAAAAGTTTAATGAGCCACCAGTTTTTTAATTGGTGTCTGATGAAGTCTGAGTTTTAGACGAAAAATGCGGTGTTTCGATAAGCGTTTAACGTTATATTCACTTTGGATTGTGTATTGTGGCTCATTAAACTTTTGGAATTATCCTGGGGCTGACCGGTGTTTGGTATCTCCTCTCAACAGCACTTTCAGTTGATCTCTTCAAAAGGAACCTTGATGATTGGATGGGAGATAAGAAATTCACCCCAGGGATCATGTCAGTCGCCCTGCTAGACAGGAGTCCAGGGAAGTAAATAATGTGGGAAGAAACATCCAGGGAATTGTGATGTCTAGGCTTGAATAGGCCCTAGGGCTGATAGCCTAGTACCAACCTATGAACCCTAGGGAAGTAAGGAGAGATTTGACAAAGAGAAGGTCCTGGAGCAACTTTTCTTTGCACTCTGCCTGAATATGGCAATCATCCAGGTAAGGGTAAATCTGTACATTTTTCTGTCTGCAGAATGCTATAGCTGGGGTCAAGCATTTGGTGAATACTCTGGGAGCAGTAGATAAGCCAAAGGGCAGTGCAGAGAACTGAAAGTGCTGATAGCCCGCTCTGAAGCTCAGGAATTTTCTGCACGATTCCCTGATGGGGATGTGGATGTAGGCATCTTTTAGGTCTAGTGTCACAAGCCAGGCATTTTTGTTGGCATAGGCAGGAGCTTCTGCAAAGTTAGCATTTTGAATTTGGGGACACCCAAGGAGGTGTTCAGTTTGGATAGATCCAGGATTGGGTGCCAAGTGCCATCTTTTCTGGGAACAAGGAATAGTCTGGAGTAAAAACCTTTTCCTGTTTGATTCGGAGGTAAAGGTTCTACTGCTCTCTGGGATATTACAGTTTGGACCTGTTTCAATGCCTCTACCCACTGGTTTGGGGGGAGGTTTGGGTACCCTCTTGGAATTGGGAGTTTGAGAAATTATTTTTAAGACCCATTGGTCCTTGGTTATAGAAACCCAATTGTCTTTGAGTAGGGTGAGCCTTCCTCCTAGTTTTTGATGAGTGAAGGAAGGGCAGAGAGGGGGAGGGAAAGACACTGCGAGTGCTTGCCATAAAAGTTTGGCTTAGAATTCCCTGCCTTAGAGATGGAAGTGGTCCACTGTTTGCTTTTTTTGCTGGTCCTGGGATATGGGCCTGGTTGGTCTGTCCCTGAGGGGCTTACCTTGACCCTGTCTGCTGGGTGCAGGGAAGGCCCAATACTTAGAGGGAAAATTCCTGCTGAACCTGGGAGGTTGAACTTGAAAGAAATATTTTACTGTTTGCATATATTTTGCTTTGCCTTCCATATTTTTAAGCACTTCTTCTGCTTTTTCCCCAAACAGGTGCTCCTTGTCTACAGGTGCATCAATAAGTTTAGACTTGACATGATTAGGGAGAGGTTGTTCCTTCAGCCATGCATGTCTCCTAATAACAGATCCTGTCACTGCTGCCCTGCTACAGGTTTCTAGGGTGTCATATCCAAACTGTAATGACTGCTTGGCCACTTGACAAGCGGAGTGTAGTAATTCTGCCAGTTCCTTGGAGTTGGCACAGTCAGGGGATTAAGCAATCTTCTATTTAATTGTTCCAAAGTGTGTTGTTGATATTATAGCATATGGAACTGACAATTGAGTGTTCTGATAGCTAAGGTTGCAGAGGTGTATACTTTCTTACCCCATCTGTCTAGAGCTCTGGAGTCTTTGTCAAAAGGAAGAGGATTCTTGGCAGAACTAGCCTTGGGTCATTTGGGTCCCTTTGTAATGACCTCTAGGTCTGCATCGGGATTCCTATACAGGTATTTGTGAGAATCTGGTATGCTGTAGTACCTATCAGGTTTACTTGGCGCAGGAGGCAGGGCATCGGGGGCTAAACTGGATTCGTGGAAAACATCATCCACCACTTCCAAAATAGGTGGGATGGCCAGGTGTCTGTGCTGGGGCAGGTCCAGAAACTCTCTATGTCTTTTTTTAGACTGTGGGAAGTCTTGAGATTCCCATTGGAAATGTTCCCTGAGGGAATGAAGGGTTTCCCCAAATGAGAGGTCTTCTGGAGGGGAGGCAGAGGAGATGGACTCCTCTGCATCTGAATCCTCATAAACAGTTATGGGATGTTGTTCCTTTTCCAAAGCAGAATAATCAGATTCCTCAGACTCTTGATCTGTCATAATTTCTGGAATATCTCGGATAAGGGAGATCAGATCCTCCACCATTTTAAGTATTTGAGCTTGGGGTGGGGGAGCAGTAGCAGGATGGTGGCTAGAAGCAGATGGCCTGGCTTCTAAGCCTGAAAGAATCCGTCGGTCTCTGAGAAGCGGTAGTCAGATGTGAAAGTGTCATTTTTTGTATAGATTCTGTAGTGCCAAAGGGTTCCTCGGAAGCCGGTGCTTGTGTCCATGCTCCAGACCCAAGTAAGGCAGAGACAGCCAAAGGCTCGGAAGACGAAGTAGATTTCTGCGGCATACCAGACTCCAAAAGGGTCTCAGCAGAGGCCTGTGTAGATAGCGAGTCGGGCATCAGGGGCTGCGAAAGTGCCTCATTGAATTCCGGAGAACTGATGACTTGCTTAGTGGTAGTGTCGTCGGAAGGCTTAGCCTTGTGTGGCCTGTCTCTATCTTAATGTCTATGTTTCTTTGGAATATCCACAGATTGCTGGCTGATAGATGTCATATCAGAATTTGAAGATGGAATTCAAAAATAACTGTCTACAAAAAGAGCTCTATGGCGAATGGTTCTCGCATTAAAGAGGGCACAGAACTGGCAACGAGTGATGTCGTGGTCTGGGCCTAAACAAGTGATTTAGTAAGAATGAAAGTCTCAGTGTGGGATCTGCTTTCCACAGACAAGACAACTGCTAACTTTTTCGGACATCGATTAGAGTAAGAAAAAAGGGTCCCCAATGGGGTATTTAGCTTTAGACATTTTCTGCTGAAATTCAAATTCAGTAGTGACCAAACGGCACTCGTGCAAACTGCTTCTGCTATGGGCTCCACGGCAAGATAGACTGTTTTAATGACATCGGCTGCCTTGCTTTATAGCATTGATGACCTGATGTCCAACTACAGGCGTCAGCAGCTGGTGCACAAAAACATTGACTGTGGTATTTGGGACGACCGAGGGCTACCACAGCAGGGATAACCCACAAGTGATGACTGCAACAGTGAAACATGAACATATTGATGCAAATTCTAAGTGCGGCAAATGCGATCTGAAGTACTGTGGGGGAGCGGGGCATTATGGGTAGGGAGGAGGAGCTCACGTCAGGAGTCTTGAAACAGAAGGTGGCCAGTCGGTTCCGAGCCTCAGAACCTATTCCCCCACAGGTTAATGGAATGAAGTGGGCAACATTAGATTGTATTTTTTCAGTAACAAAGTCTAATGAATTTTTATGTCTTAGAACTAAATATTTCCTTCTGAAGTTTTGGACTGCTGTTAACGCTTACCGAGTTCTTAAATTTGAAGTGACTGTTGTGATTTTGCAACAAGCAAATAAGTGAAGACTATTTTCTACTTTCACGCTGGGGTCAGCTATTCCCCTTACATCTGACTTTGCTCTTATGCTTATCTCCTGTCCTAGGTGGGGTAGGTACCAAGGTGGAAGAGAAAGATGAAAGAGAAATTAAAGTTGTGTAAGAGCTTTCTATAACAGCAGATGTTTAGCTGATCACTGTTGCAGTATTCCTGGCATATAGGTTGTCACCAGTGATGTCCGGATGGGGCACAAAAATTTTACCTTTTCAAAGTTGTACATCTGATGTATGACCTCAGCTTGTAAGCATTGGGGTACATAAACAGACATATGGGCATGGATCCTCAAACTATCTCCAAGCCAGCAGTCTGACTACTACTGAGAGAGGGAGACAGGTCAGCTAGGAGGGGTGTAGCTTAAATAGGTAAATAAACGTCCCTGTTTCCATGTATCAGAGTAGAGGTTAAAGCAGAGGAGAGAGGAAGAAGGCTGAAATAAGCCAGACAAGAAAGGACACAGGGTGGGAAGGAATACTGCAACAGTGATCAGTAGGGCATCTACTGTTATGGTAAGTTCTTACACATCTCTACTAAATCCTCACTGAAATCACTGTTGCAGTATTCCTGACGTGTGTGATTCACAGAGCTAAAGGAGGTAGAGACAGGGGTGGTTGGCTACTAAGTAGATGAGTTGTCTAGCAGTCTAGACAGGACAGACCTAGCAAAGGAAGCCCTGCACCTGGAGAAGGCATCACTTTTGTAGTGTAGTGAAGGAGTGTACAGAGGACCAAGTAGCAGCTTCCAAGATGAACCTGCATCTACTCCCTTGTGAAAAGCCCCCGAGGAAGCCTCTGCCTTAGTGAAATGACCTTTTGGACAGGAAGGCAAGGATTTACCATAGTGCAAATAGCAGAAGGAGATGGCCTTTGAGATTTAAGTTGCAATAGTTTGTTTGGAGACCAGCTGGCCCAACTTAGTGCTCATAAAAGATGCAAACAGCTGGTCAGTCTTTCTGAAGGATTTAGTTCTGTCCGGATAAAATCTCAGTTGTCTCTGAATGTCCAGAGAAAGTTAAGATGCTTCCTCTTCCTATTTCGGGGACTGGGAAAGAAACTGGGTAGGTGAATAGCCTGACTGAGGGACAGCTTGTTCACTACCTTAGACATGATGCCTGGATTAGTCCTGAGAGTCACCCTGTTCTTGTGGAAAATGAGAAAGGTGGAATGGCCATGAGAATTTGTAACTCAGAAACTCTCACTGTGGAGGTAAGAAGCCAAGAGTAGAATAGTTTTCCAAGTGCAGAATTTTAAAAAGGCATAAGATGATGGTTCAAAGGGAGGTGATGTAAGATTTCCAGCACAAAACTGAGATCCCAGGGAGGAGAGATGGGTTTCCTTGGTGGGTTAAAATGCAGAACTTTCCTCAGGAAAAGATCGACTTCCACTGTTATCATAAGTGGGGGACTGAGAGGAAAGCAGGCATCGATGGCAGACAGGTGAGCTTTTATAAAAGAGTAAGCCAGCCCTGAATGAAGTAATTCAGAGATATTGCAGGACAGCAGGGATCTGTGATAAGGGTAGTTTCTAACTGTGTTTGTGGCATCAATAAGAAAACCATCCCCATTTAGAGGCATAAGATTTTCTAGTAGTGGGTTTCCTGTAGCACTTGAACAACCTCCTCAGAGAAAAGATGCCTTTGAGGGATTCAAATGTTATCATCCACACAGTGAAGCTGATTGAGGAAAGATTTGGGCAGAGAGGCAATCCTTTTTGATGAGTGAGCTGGTCTAGTTGCATAAGTATTTTCCTGTAATTCCCCTTTGTCAGGTGAAATAGAATGAGAAACCAACATTGTGTTGGCCAACGTGGAGCTAATAAAATGAGTTTGGGTGTGTCCTTCTGTGCTTTTAGGAGACTTTGGAAGAAGATGTAGTGGAAAGGAAGGCATAGAAGAACTTCCCTGTCCACTAGAAGGAGAAAAGAAAAGTTATGTCTTACCATAACATTCCATCTGTATTGTTGATCCTCGATCAGTCATTACGTATAGGGTATCGGTTCCGACCTCGGAACCGAGCCGGCCATTTTCCAAGTTCGCATCAGCTACAAACTCTCGAGCAAAACTCTTACCCATAATCCCCCTCTCCCTGTTACCTCAGATTGAGTTTGCAAGTCAAAAGAAGGTAGAGGCTACCTCTGGTCAAAAGACCTAAGAGAACCGGATGGTGAGATCCACTAGAAGCCGCAGGAGGGGGAAGGAGGGAGGGTCGTAATCACTGAATGAGGATCAACAATACAGATGGAACGTTACGGTAAGACATAACTTCTTTATCTGATATTGTTAATCCTCGTTCATTCCTTACATATGGGACAGAGTCCCCAGCTACCTCTATTCCTGGGAGGCTCTCATGGAAGGACATTCTTGAGCACCATAGAACCAAAAGATGCTCTTCCCCTGGACGCCAAATCCAATTTGTAAAGATTGATGAAGGTATGAGGCATAGCCCAAGTTGCAGCTGCACAGATGTCATGTAAAGAAGCTCTGGCATGGAAGGAGCAGACGTTGCCACCGACCCTTGTCGAATGAGCCTTCATGGTAGTAGGCAACGGAATATTACATTGTGTATAAATGAAGGTCACACAGTCTTTCAGCAATCTAGCTAATGTGACCTTAGCAACAGCAGATCCTAATCTAGGTCCAGAATAGGCCAAAAATAACTGGTCAGATTTACGAGAGGTCCTAGTCCTGTTTAAGTAAAAATGGATTTGCCTGTGAATACCTAGGGTATGTAGGCAATACTCTTCTCTGTGTGAATGATTGGGAAAGAAAACTGGCAATTCAATGGTTTGATTAATGGACATTTCAGAGATCACTTTTGGCAGAAATGAAGGATTAGTTCTCAAAGACACTCTATCTCTATGAAAAATCAAGTATGGACTCTTGATGCATAAAGCTTGAAGCTCAGAGATACGTCTGGCAGAAGTAATGGCAACCAAGGTTTTCCATGACAAATATTTGAGGTCGCAAGAAGAAGCTGGTTCGAAGGGTGGCATTGTCAGAGCTTGTAGAACTAATGATAGATCCCATGGTTGAATAGGTTCTCTAAAAGGTGGCTTCAGATGATTCACACCTTTTATGAAGGCCTTGCACAATTTGTGTGACATAAGAGAGGAGTCTTGGACACCCTCATGAAAATTAGATATTGCAGCCAAATGAACTCTAATGGTAGAGGCTGATAGACCCGATTGAAAGGTTGGCCAGATACTCTAGTATTATCAACACTGGTGCTGAGAAGGAATTTACTTGTTTTTCTTTCAGCCAATAGGTAAAGCTTTTCCACTTGTTTAGATAAGTAATTCTAGTGGAAGACTTATGAGATGCAATGAGAATGTCACGTACTGGTAAAGAAAGATAATTCTGCCTGGCAATCAAGGGAATTGGAGTAGCCAACCTGTGAGCTTCAGGCTGTCCAAGTTGGAATGAATCAGGTTCTGCGGATGTGAGATCAACTCTGGGGTTGGATGGAGAATCCATGGTCGATCTAGTAGGTGAGGCCAAAGGAAGGGGAACCACATCTGACGAGGCCAATATGGTGCTATGAGGATCACCTTGCTCTTCAACCGACGGGCTTTCTTCAGAAACTGGGGAATGAGGGAAAAAAGTGGGAATGCATAAAGAAGACCCGAGGGCCAATCGTGGACTAGAGCGTCCCTGGGTGACTGTCCCGGAGGGGGAATCGGGGTGAAGTAGTTGCTGCATTTGTGGTAGGTTGGGGATGCAAAGAGGTCGCAGCAAGGACGGCCCCAGTGGTGGAAGATCTCTGTCACTATCAAGGGATTCGAGGACCACTCATGAGGTTGAAGAATGCACCTGCTGAGTCTGTCTGCTATTACGTTGGAACTCCCGGGAATGTGCGTTGCTAGAAGAAAACAGCATCGCCCATTGCCATATCCTCATGGCCTCTCAAAAAAGGGGGTAAGATTTGGTTCCACCTTGTTTGATGTACCAGACCACCACCATGTTGTCTGACTGAATTGCAATCGTCCCAGATGGCAGCAGGGGATGGAATGCTTTCAACGCCAGAAGCACCGCCCTCAGCTCTAGAACATTTATATGCAGTTGGGCCTCCAATTCGGACCAAGTGCCTTGGACTGCCTGTCCCTGACATAGCCCCCCCACCCCATCAGGGAGGTGTCCGTGGTCACTGTGGCCTTGGGTTGCTGGGGGGAGAAGGGGCAAGACCGTTGTGATGGATTGTGTGTCATCCACCAATTTAAATCCTGTTTGCACCTGTGGGTTACTCAAATCTTGGCTGAAAAGGATACCATTGGGTGAGCAGTAGCCATTGTAGAAGCCTCATATGAAACCTGGCCAGGGGGACAATGGTGATGGAGGCTGCCATGAAACCCAACAACTGTAGGACAGAGTGAGCTGTGGATTTCTCCCTTGAAAGGATTGGGATCAGTTGTTGCTTTATCCTTAGAATTCTGTGCTCTGGAATGGCAGCTCTGCAGTTCTTTGTATCCAAGATAACCCCTATGAATTCTGTGGACTGAGATGGGGTGAGATTGGATTTTTGCCAGTTTATGGTTATGCCTAGCCTTTGTGCAGCGAGGAGAAAGTATGCCAGGGCTTCTTCCAGTAGATGTCTGGTGGGGGCAGAAATGAGCCAGTTGTCTAGGTATGGAAACACCTGGAATCCTTGTAGTCGCAAGTGAGCTGTGACGACTGCCATGTACTTTGTGAACACTCTGGGGGCTGTAGAGAGTCCGAAGGGCAGTACTCTGAACTAGTAGTGACTGGCTCCCACACGGAAGTGCAGAAATCTTCTTGATGGCCTGTCCACCTTTATGTGGTAGTATGCATCTTGAAGATCTATAGAGCACATCCAATCGTCTTTTTCCAAAAGCGGGAGGATAGACTGTATTGTGACCATCCAGAATTTTTGTACTCTCACAAACGTGTTCAATACACTGAGATCCAAAATTGGTCTCCAGTCCCCGGTTTTCTTTGGCACCAAAAATAGTCTTGAGTAGAATCTGGATCCTATCTGGTCTGGAGGGACTATTTGGATGACTCTTTCTTAGCAGCTTTTCTATCCCTAGTGCTGCCTTTTCCCTTT
The DNA here is from genome assembly GCF_019279795.1 of Protopterus annectens. Lineage (NCBI taxonomy): Eukaryota > Metazoa > Chordata > Ceratodontiformes > Protopteridae > Protopterus > Protopterus annectens. Next base: position 1,881,381,509 of record NC_056729.1, read on the forward strand.
GACTGGGTGGAATGTCAGGAAGATTTTTTGAAGGGATGGGACAAAGATCGAAGGGGATATGATAACCTCTGGTTATAATCCTTTGTACCCAAGAATCGGTGGTGATGGTTAGCCAGGCAGAAGGGTGCAAGGAGAAACGGCCCCCAACCACCTCCAGAGGAAAAGAGTTGGACCACTCTTCAGAAGCGCTGGTAGGATTGGCCAGGGAAAGAGTCCCTGGAACCCCAGTTACGAAGACCCCCTCTGCCCCAAAAGGAGTGTCTTCCCTATGAGTTTCCCCCTCTTGCTCAAGGGGAGAACTCAGCCTGTGTGTCACGGAAAGGACCCTGAGGCTTCTTGAACCATATCGTCCCACTCTTTTGGTTTTGGGAGAAAGCACGTTGAGGGGATGAATAACGGACACCTACAGCAGAAAGGGTCTTACCTTCCTGTTCACATCTGGCCAGTGTGCTTTTAACTTTGGGTCCAAACAATGAAGAGGACTCAATGGGAGCATTAAGAAAGGAAGCCTTAAAGGGTTCCACGAAATTTCACAAACGCATCCAGGCTTGTTGTCTCAAGACCACAGCTGAACCTGCCACTCTAGCTGCTCCATTTGATGCGTGAGATATCAGTCGCATAGAGGAGTTAGATATTGACTCAATGGTGGCCAGCTGAGTGGCAACTTTGTCACGGACCTCATCAGACACGGCACCAGCCAAGGTTTCAGAGAGCTCGGAAATCAGATCCCTTTGAAGCCTGGTAAAGTGTGCCATATAATTCGGAAACCTGATAGTAAAGGTCGCTGATGCAAAGGTGCGCTTCCCTATCCTGTCCAGGGCCCGGGACTCTGTTAGGCGGATGGACAGTCTGGCTTTCTTCTTCTGTCAGATCCTTTTTTGTTGCGGCCGCCACCACCACAGCATCTACAGGAAGACCTTTAGACTAATGGGGATCCATAGCGGGAGGAGAAAATCTTATCTGGCCTCCGGGGAATAGCCTCGACAGTGTCAGGAGCCTTCCATGCATGGTGCACGATGAGCCGGACAAGTTCATCGGCAGGTGGAGTAACCCAGGAGGTAGGGGTCTGGGCACGAAAGGCATGCAGGAAGACAGACTCCTCAGAGGTCTGATTAGAGGGCTGGCAGTCACCTCTCTGTTTAAGAATTTCGAGGATATCACCAAAGGATACCTCAGAGGGTGACCAAGGGGATCCCTTCCCCCTCATCAAAGTCTGTGTGTTCAGTGAGGGACTCCTCTGTGGAGTCTATGTGCTTCCTCTTACACAAACTTTTCCGGTGGACTTCCTCAGAGGGAGAAGCTGAGGAAGACAGCGGAAAAGGGGTTTCCTGTGGGAATATGTCCTGAGGCCCTTGCACCAGGTGCCCACTAGGTCTGACTTATGAAAACAGTGTACCAGAGGAGGGCAAGAGGATAGACAACACAGTATCGCCAGCAGAAGCCAGAGCCTTCTCCATCAGTTGAAAGGCTGGTCCACCTGAAGAGGGGTGAGTGTTCAGGACAGGGGGTCACCCCTCCCCTAAGTGACTTAGCCTGCCGACTTGGAGTCTTTGGATGTCTGTGGAATAGCAAATTACGCGTGTCACAACTGTCATCCTAGGTCATAGCAAAACTCTCCTGCCACGAAGGTAACTGCGGTTCCTTAGTGAGATCCATAAAGGGAACCGCAGAGGGGGAAGACTGTGCTATATCAACGGACTTCAAAGGCAATGAAGGAGGAGCATAAGAAGGGATCTTTGGAGATGGGTGATCACCTCCCAAGGAAGGATAGGTCCTGGGGGGGTGGGATACCTCTGGCCAGAAGCACTTGATCCACAAGACGCAACATATCATGTTTGGAAAGGCTTCTAGTGGACCTCATGGAGATGAAACAGGTCTGTCCACAGAAGAGACAAGCTCGGTGCCCAACTCACCAGTCCGCACCGAGAACAATGGCGCCGAGAGAGACTGGACTACGGGTGTCTGCACCGAGGTAATCATTGATGCTGAGGTCACAGTCTGCACTGACACAAGGACCGGTGCCAAAGTGGTTGCCGGTACCGAAGCTGGAACTGACAAAATTGGAGCCAATAACTGAGGCATCGGTTCCGAGTAAGATGTCTGAGCCGACGTGGTCAAGGTCTGCACCAAATGAATGGTCGGTGCCGATGCAGTAGTTGTAACAGTTTGAACCGAGGAGCACCTCAGTGCTGATATAGTAAAGGCTACAGGAGAAGATGGAGCCGAGACCACTGATGGTGTCAAAGGACTCGGTGCCGAAGGTCTAGGCACCAAAAGCACTGGGGCCGACTGAGTGAACTCTGAAGCAGAAACTTTAGCCTTTTTAGGTCTTGGTTGGCGAGAGTCCCTATCTGAGGATGAAGGCAAAGACTTGGTCTTAGTAGGATCATCCAAAATTTTCTTATGGGTTATAGGAGGGGTTGAAGCCTCCGACCCAGAAATAGCCTCTGAAAAGGGAGATTTGAGAAGTCCCTTCAGCAAAAACTTATTTTTCCTTTCTAACAAGGTTTTGTTAGAAAAACATTTACAAATAGCACAGGGCGGATCAACAGATAAGTGGGACACACCAAAGCAATAAACATACAAAGAGTGTGCATCTGATGTAGGTAATTGGGGTCCACAATCAGAACACCTTTTAAATCCCGGACTACCTTTCTTATCTGCCATGACAGAAAAAGGGGTCAGTAGAAAGGGTACCACCAATGGTACAAAGAATACCCAAAGGTATGAAGAAAGGAAGAGATTACCAATGATGGTAAGGGAGAAATACCTTGCGGTAAAAGTAGCAGAGTAAAGAGAAGAAAACTCAAGACAATATGGTCGCTAAATGCGATAAGGTAAGAGACAACAAAAGAGAAACTTTTCTGGCAGAAAATGTTATATATATGACTAGTCTGACAACAAATATCTATACTTAGCTCAAGAGAAGCAGCTTGACATGACCGAATGGCAATGCGGCAAACAAAATCTGAGGTAACAGGGAGAGAAGGATTATGGGTAAGAGTTTAGCTTGAGAGTTTGTAGCTGACACGAGCTTGGAAAATGGCCGGCTCGGTTCCAAGGTCAGAACCGATACCCTATACGTAAGGAATGGACGAGGATTAACAATATCAGATGTATCTGTTCTCCAGGCTGAGGGACAAGGTTCCCTGGTGCAGAAATGGGGGGGGCTGATGGTTAGTTGGTGATACAGAGAGGTCTATCTGAGGTGTGCCCCACTGAAGAGTGATTGCCTGGAAAAACACGTGTCTGTTTAGGGTTCATTCATGGCAGTCCTCCAAGAAGTGGCTTAGGGAAGACTGCCAGCACATTGACCTGTGATGGTGATGTCCACCTGTCTATGTCCCATGTCAGCTGTGCTAACATACAGAACTTGTGCCTCCCTGTTTATGTCCCACATGACTGCGGTGTTGTCAGTGCATACTAGGAGTGGTCTGGGTTTCCATAAGTGAGAGAAGGTCTGCAAAGGTTGCCAAACAGCCCTCATTTCCTTCAAATAGACATGTTCCTTGAGGAACTGTGGTTGCCATCTATCTTGTACCCTGTTTGATCCTATCCATGTCCCCCATACCCTGTCTGAGACATCTGGGGAGAGGAAGAGGGGGTGTGAAGGGAAGTCCTGGGCTGATATTGACCTGTACCTTCTATTAAAGTAGCTCCTTTTCGTGACAAGGGAGGTGGGGGATCATGGTATCCAAGGGGAGGGAGTATTGGGACCACACAGATGTCGCATACCACTGGATTTTCCCCAAGTGAAGTCTGGCTAGGGGAAGCATAGGAATGGTGGCCGGCATGAAGCCCAAAGTTCTTAACATCTCCCTTGCTATGCAGCATTGCAGAGGAGAGATCTAGGAAGAAATTGGACAGACTGTGAACTTACTCCTGAGGAAGGAAGGCATGCATTTTCTGTGTCTCCAATCTGCAACCCAGGAAAACCACATCCCGTGGAGGAACCATGAGGGTTTTTTTTTTTTTTGCTGATTGTGAAACCTAAACTTGACAGGAGTTGAGTGAAATCTAGATGCTGAAGGAGGACACTTGGGGTGAGAGCTTGGAGCAACAGGCTGTCCAGGTAAAGAAACAACTGAATTCTCTGGGTGCAGCATAATGCCACCACTGGCGCTAGCCACTTGTAAACACCCTTGGTGCTGTGGAAATATAAAAAAAGCAGAGCAGAAAAATGAAAATGCAAAGAGCCAGAGAAAAAAACGGAGACATTTCCTGCAAGAAGGATAAATGGGTATGTGCAAAAGGGCATCCTTCAGATCTAGGCACACTAGAAAGGCCTGGGGGAGAATGAAAAGAAAGAGAGTAGGAAGAGAGAGCATTCTGTTCAAGAAAGTATTTGGAAGAGAAAGGTCTAGAATGGGTCTCCATTCTCTTTCTTATTTTGGCACTATAAAGATTCTGGAGTACAATCCTTTTCCTATGAAGTCTTCTGGGACTTGTTCAATGGTGTCCTGATTTAAGAGGTCCTGAATAACGGGGTGAGTTTAGATAGCTGGTTGTGAGGAGGTTGACATGCTAAAAGGGGGAATAGTCAAAGGAAGGTTATTTAACCAGTACATGGCAAACCATCCTTAATAAAGGACAGGACATTTGTCTGTGGTAACAGTTTCCCACTGGGCCAGGGAAAGTGACAGTAGTTTAGAAAGAGGCGTTAGGTTGTGGAAGGCAAGAAAGGGGTGCTATGAAGGCAGCCAGAGATATTTCCAAAGTGAGGCCTCCCAGACAGAGGTACCCTCTGAGGTTTGTCAGAATACCTTACCCGATGATTTTTTCTTAGTTTTTGAGTTGCCTTAGGGTTCCTTCTGAAGAAGGATGTACATTTAGATGGGGTAGTTCCTATGGTATCTGGGAAGTGAAGAGAGTAGAATCTACCTGCAGTCTTTCACTGTCTTACCCTGGTCTTTGAGAGTTTTCAATAGACTGGCAGTCTGAGGACCAAACAACAGATCTTGTGCAAGGGGAAGTCTAAGAGTTTTGACTTGAAATCTTCAGACATAGGTTAGCTACGAAGCCATGTATCTGCAAATAACAGACTCAGTAGCTGCTGCCGTACAGGAAGCATCTACAGCAGGTTTACTATCATAATTTCAAAGACAACTCGGTCGACCGCACTATGTTCGAACACGGAAAGTCGAACATGGCAATGTCGAACTTCAAAAGCAAGCCTAGGAGCGGGTTTTAACATGGGTTGAGATAGGGGCGAGGTTTGTAGTTCGGCAGTGAACCCCTATCTCGACCCAATGCAGCAGTTATCTGAGAAAACCACTGAGTGAAGCAACAGCACCAACGGCCAAACAGCAGCAGTTGTCTGAGAAAATGACTCAGTGAAGCAACAGCACCAACGATCAAATGGCAATCAGTCCAATGGATGCACGACCTGTGTTCAGGCTTGTGGCAAGATAGCCTGAGGTACATGTTTGTACTTCTATTCGTATACCCCTAAGTTTATGAGCTGAGGTCATGTGTCAAATGTATGACTTGGGAAAGTAAGCTCTGGTACTCCAACTGGACATCAGTGTGACTACCCATATGTCTGGAATACTGCAACAGTGATTTCAGTCAAGCCTTCCACACCTACAAGAAATATCTTGCTGTTCTGTTCTGACTGGAAGTAATGAAAGATGAAATGTAGATTAAGACAAGTCCTGGGTGGAGGGTGGCATGTAACAGGTTTGGTATGCAACTGTACCTGAGAGTGCAGCATCAGCATGAAGATCATCTCCAACATCTTTGATTGTCGCTGGTACCAAGGATCCCCCAATCTGTGTATAAGACATTGACAAAGAAGAAAGAGATTCCACCAATGCTGAGTTGTCCAATGAGCTTAAAATGTAGCCTTTAATCTCTTCAATGCCATGAACTCAAATGTCGATAATGCCAAGGAATGGAATAGCAATGAGGCAGTAGAGACTGATATTGATCTGAAGCCTTCAATGCTGATCCTCACAGCCTAAGGAAGACTCAGAGTCACATGAATCAGCACTGACGCTGAAAGTCTTGACAGTCTGAAGTTATATAGTTCAACAATGTCAAAAGTAGTAACCCCTGAGGCTGCAACTGATGCTGACACTAGGCCCTGTGTTGATTTTATCCATATTTGCCATAAAAGGTAACAAGACATGAGCCAATGAGTTAGAAGATGGACAAAAGACATAGAAGAAGGGTACCTACCCAGTGAAAGGACAAAAGGGGAAAAAGGGGAAGAGACCAGATCCAATTTATCCTACACCTGGATTAGACCCTCCATCATATTACTGATGACAATATCCATTGTAAGTTTGGTTGTTCTGTGAAGAAGAATATTTACTTTCAAAATGATTTAGGAGGAGACATCTGGAGGAAGTCTTTTCCAGCTCTACTTCTGGTAAGAGAGAAATGTTATCCTGACAAGAAACTTCATTTGCCTACATAAGGAAGTTGAAAGCCATGCTATCTCGCTGGTACTACTATTACTACTGCAGAAGGGTCCACTCTTCTCTATATGGGTATTTGAATAGAACCGAGGAAACATCTTTATCCTGAATCTTTTTACCTTCTCTGTATATTACCTCTTGTCCTGTGCTTCTGAAACTCTGTCTGAGAGGGGTTGGTGCCCGTCTTTCTTCTTTAAACATCCTAGGTTCGATTATAGTTTTTCTCCTACTATCTATACTGATTACAGGACAAGAAATGTTGTTTACTTAGCTACCTGCAATCAATGTCAAAGTTTTTATATAGGCAACACTAACAAGATGCTTAAAGAAAGAGTGATGAGACATCTATATGTTATAAGAAAGAATGATGTAAAAAATGCCTTAGCTAAGCACATCACACCTTTTCTTTTAGGGTTCTACAGTGCATTTTCGAAAATGATAGGGTGGGGATATAGTGAATCAATCTGAAAAAGTAGAACTTTCATGGAGTTTAAAATTGCTGGCAGAATGTTTATCCATGTCTGAATTGCTTTGCGTCACAAAAAACAGCCATTTTAGAGAGTGATTTGCAATATTAATTGCTTTTTAAATATTTAACTAGAAGTGTGTTTTGACTGGATGTTGTATTAAATATTCGTTTATCTGCTTGCTATAATATGAGATGAGTTCTTTGTTAGATCTGATGAAGCGTTTGTTGGAAAACACGAAAGTGCTAATCTTCTATTCCTTTTACTAAAGTTATATGCTTCTTACAACCGTGGTGTTCCTGCTATTTTTATTTATTTGAATAGTACCAAGGAAACGTCTTCATCCTAAATCTTTTTACCTTCTGTGTGATTTAGCTCTAGTCCTGTGTTTCTGAAACTCCATCTGAGAGGGGGTGGTGACCATATTTCTTTTCCCTTGATAAAAGCCCTTTGAAGACTAACTTGTTCCTTCACTTTTTAATAGTCCTCTTATGGAAATTCTTACAGATCTCATACTTGTGATGCATATGATGTGCCCCTAAGCATACAGCATGTAGAAAATTCTTATCTGCAGGGAGAATTTTGTGTGACTATTTCTCATACTTTGGAAATCCTGAAAGCTGGTACATGGTTTACTCTATGCAAGTATATTAACTGAAAGCAAAAGCACAAACTCTGTTGATGAAATGGCAGTTCTACAAGAGATGCAATTACCAGAACAAACTTTAACAATTGATCAATATATCGGAGTCATAAAACCAATTCCAACAGTAAAAAAAAAAAAAAAAAACTGGGAGTGGCAGAAAAAGGTTTAGAAAACTGTGGCTTGAGTGTGGGTAGGAGGCTGCTAGGAGCACAAGTACAAACATGGGCATGGAAATTTATGTAGAAAACTGGAAAGCATGACCTGAATGTTAATAAAAGCCTGTCAAAGGAAGGTTACAGAATAAAAAAAACAAAGAAGAAAAAATAAAATTAAATGGTAAATACACTTTGTTTTAGAGCTGAAGATCTAGGATCGTTTATCCACATGTTAGATCAATGAGCAACAACAGAGATCTGGAAAATAAGGGATGTGTAGGGCAATATGGGACTAAGGAAGTAGTTGAAGATCTGGTTAGAATCTTGGTTCTGAGCTCACTTGAGCCTATAGTAAGACTTGATAGTTAAAGAGGATGGAGATCCTCGGTACAATGTTCATGTATGGAACTGAGGGAGTAGTTGAAGATCTGGTTAGAATCTTGGTTCTGAGCTCACTTGAGCCTACAGTAATAGTTAAAGAGGATGGAGATCCTCGGTACAATGTTCATGTATGGAACCAAGAGAGTAATTGAAGATCTGGTTAGAATCTTGGTTCTGAGATCACTTGAGCCTTCAGTAAGACTGGATAGTTAAAGAGGATGGTGATCCTCGGTACAATGTTCATGTATGGAACCGAGGGAGTAATTGAAGATCTGGTTAGAATCTTGGTTCTGAGCTCACTTGAGACTGCAGTAAGACTGGATAGTTACAGGAGTACAATGTCCATGTTACAACCACAAGACGCAACAAGCTAAAGCTTGACAAAGCAGTTCTGTAGCTTCTGTTTTTTGCACACCTATCTATGATGTATGTATTCATCCAGAATTTCACAAACAACTGAAAAGCATGACCACCTACTACATGCATTAAGTTGCAGACAGTGTACCTTTTTAAAGAGTTCTGCCTTTAGTCGGTATGATGTGTATTCCGCTTTTCTTTTTTCTTCCTTGCGCCTCTGTTGCACTTCTGGAAGCTGATCATAAGCTCTAAATAAAATAAAACAAAGAAAAAAAATACAGCACCTTCTTTATTACAGACCAAGCCAGTGGCTGTACTGAAACGCAACATAACCAAAAAGAAGTTCTTCTTCAGAGAAAATGTGAAGAACTTAATCATAAAAGCCAGGTAATAAAGACCTCTCTTTGTGAGCGAAGAACTACATGGCATACCAAGCTATTCAAAAGCTAAGGATAAAGCTTCAAGCATACACGCTGGACATCAGCAGTCTTAAGTAATAATGGAAATGGAGTTTCACTTAGACAAAGACAGTGTTACATTTGTCCAAGACAATTACAGCCAGAATAGAAGAATGCTTAGTGGAACACTGATGTCTACTGAAATAAGGCATGCCGTTGTTATCAGAAAAGGATACCATTTGTCTTCTCAGGAGTATTGTGGCAATCCCGTGCCCAACATCCATCCATGCAAAGTCATTTACTTAATCAAACCAGAGACTGAGGCCTTGTAAGAAATTAGAAGAAAATTCATACAAATGTTCATTAACTATAACACACAGCCTGAGTGGACAACACACAATGTAGTCAGCAACTAGGACAGAAATCCTGCTGATCTGGCTGGAACATGCCAGTTCGTTAAAGGTAGTTTTGTTGAATGTGAAATGACTGAAGAATGTTTGCTGAAACTACATTTGTTGACAGCGGAGTTTGCCTCTTTCTCCACTGTTGAGTGATCCTGAAGTTGGTATATATATGTTTGGGGGGAGGCACAAGCAGGGTGCAGAGGGGATTACACCTGCAAAAGAAAAAATGCAGAACTTTCCTTGGATGCTCACTGAAGTTAGTTTCAGCAAACATTTTAAGTGTTTTACATTTGCCAACCTGAACCCGATCTGACTTGGTAGGGTGTTGCACTAAAAAGCCATAGCTGAGGCTCATAACACACAGACATGATGGCAGATGATTAGTGGACTACTTGCCTTAACTTCCTATGCACATTACAGCATTTCCTGTCAAATGACTGTTCATAGGTGTTTAGTAGGCTAATGACCATAAGGGCCTTTTTAAGCCTAGACATGCATCCCAAATCTCTGACAAGTTCTGATACTCTTGATAAGTGTAAACATGGGCCTGGGAGATGAGCCACTTACAGGTTACCTGTTTGAACTAGAGACATAGATGCCAAACCAGGGATGAATTTCTGGTTTCCCATCCAATTGTCCAAGTTGCACTTGAATTGGGTTAGGGAGAAACTCTGCTTCATATGGATGGGGAGCCTGTTCCATAGACGGGGAAGTCTCTGGGATACATACCTATCTCTCCAGCAGGTCCTATTTATAACAGAGGCAAGGTTTAAGTCTTTTGAATGGGTAATTCTGTTACTGTTTGTTTTGTGGATATGCAGGAGGTCCATCAGAGTGGGGTGTGACAATGTACTGTATGCCAGGCATAGATCTCTCCTCAAAAGTCTGTAGGAGACAGAATACAGGGGCCTTGAGGCAGTCTGCACAGGACATATTTCTTACACCCTGTATTCTTTTAGTGAGGAACCTCTGTGGACGTTCCAGTTGTTGGACATGCTTGGTTAGGTACATAACAAAGGGGGCAGTGTACTCAATGGTAGGTCTGATGAATGTCAAATACAGTGGAACAATGACTTCCTTGGACTTAGATGCCATACCTTTGTTTATAAGTTGCGCAACATAGAATGGTTTCCTCACCACTGTAGACACGTGATGATCAAAGGCTAGATTACTAACTATGTGTGTCCCTAAGTCCCTGACTACTGGGTCAACTCTAAGGGGTGTGTTGTCAATATGATAGTTAACAAGGATGGATGACTTCCCAAAGGATACTATTATGCATTTCTTGGCATTTAGTTTTAGTTCATGGCTCTGACACTAGTTATTTGTCTGTGTTAGCACCTCCTGGAGAATATGTGTCAGTGTGAAATTCAATGGAAGCTCTTAATTTGCAATCATCTGCAAATTTAGTCAGCCAGAGACCACTGACAACGGCCTTGACTTCTGAGAAGTAAATGCCAAAAAGGAGCAGCTCAAGGACTGATCCCTGAGGGACTTCACTTGTGACTGGCCTCTTTGTAGAGGTGAACTCCCCAATTCTAACTTCCTGAGTCCTGACTGTGAGACAGTTGGCTATCCACTGAGTGACATATGGGTTTGTACCTAACCTCTTGAGTTTGTCAGCAATGCCCGGAGTGGGGCATTGTGTCAAATGTCTTGGCCAGGTCAAGGTAGGCAGTGTGAACAATTTTGCCCTCATCCACTGCTTTGGTGACCTTCTCAAAGAAGTCTACCAGCTTGAGTAGGCATGATCTGCCATTAACGAAACCAAACTGGGTTGGGGTCCAGTGTCTGGAGATTTACTATATCTTTATTGATCATCTCCATGGTAATTCCTTCCATGGCTTTACATACAAGACTAGTGTGACTTATGGGTCTGTAGATGGCCCACCTTTGTGCAGAGGGATGACTGCTGCCTTTCTCCATTCATGAGGCATGAAGTTTGTTTGGGGGCTACAGTTAAATAGTAACTCCAGAGGCCCCGATAGGGGCTATAGTACTTCTATGACCAGGTGAATTATTATTGTACTTGTATGCATACTGCAAAATTTGCATCTTGAAGCTTTTCTCCAGCTCACCCACATAGGCACTTAACACCATGTCAGCACTAATCTGTTAACTATGTGATAAAACTTGGTTAAAAGGATATGCTGTATATATAAACTAAAGCGTCGCATCATCAAATGCATTTCAATTACATAGCTCCATAAGATTTAGTAAACAGGTACCAGTTAACACGTATCAGTATTTATAGTTCTAGAAATAAATAAACATTTACCAGACACAAAACACAATGAGTTAAGAATGCATACTATAAATAAGAAAAAAAAATACAACTGTCATTTCAACATGGAATGTTTTGATTTAAAAAATGACTTGACATTTTGTAGGGCACAGTGGTGCAGCAGCTACAAATGTGGTACTGCTGGGGAGCTTTCTACAAATCATCACTCTAAACAGGCCCTAGCTGTGAGTATGTGTGTAACTGTGTGGTGCAGGGCTAGACACCCGGCCGTGTAAACCTTGGCTCCAGATGACCGTCACTGTTGAAGTGACACCCCAACCCCATGTGCAAAAATGGAAAAAGGGGTTGTGGGTGGATGGATGGACAGACAGATTGATGGAGAGATGGATGGATATAAAGTTGAATAATTCTATAAATTGTCATTCCTTCCACTTTGTCTTTGCTGAGATCCCATTTGTATCTGCACTTTTGTGAACTTTATTTTAACATACTGCATTGCACTTTGACTCTTGTGAGCTTAAAGTTATTGTACTTGTATGTATGCAGCAAAAATTTGCATCTTGAAGCTTTTCTCCAAAACCTGTACTTGTTTTGAGCCTAATATTACTCTGTATAGGAGTCCATCCATCCATCCATCCACAACCCCTTTTCACATTTTTGCACATGGGGTTGGGGTGTCACTTCAACATGACCGTCAGCTGCAGCCAAGGTTTAAAACACCGGGTGGCTTGCCCTGCCATGGTACTTCTTCACACCACACACTCGCATGCACACTTACACCTATGGCCAATTTAATGTGTCCAATCCACCGCTATTATTTTTTTCTAGAATTTGATTGTTTTCCCATTGATTTATTTTGTCAATTTATTTTTATAATTTTTTTAAGGACTTCATAAAGGAGCAACAGAATTTGTTTCTGCTTCTTTTAATCAGTTTCTTGCTATAGACATTATTAACCAAAAAAGAGTAACTATTAACATCTATACCTGCTGGTATTGGAGTATTATATAAAATAATATTTGTGTAAGATTACACTTGTCTGTCCATAATGTTTGACCAAATCCTTGTATTTGGTCTCAATAAGTTCCAAGCTTTGTACATTCAAAAAACATATAGTGTCAAATTTGCATCAACATTTTCTTTACATCACCAGCATATACAACTGCTTTTATGTATTTAGTTTTAGTGATTATAGATATCTTATGTTGAATATAAAATCTTTTATTTATGAAATCTCACATATATTCCTGAAAATAATGGAGTTGTAGTACACTTAATACATCTTAAAATTAATGCTTTTCATTTCATTTTTATGTTTAACTATTTGTGTCCGATAGCTATCTACTGAACTTGAGTCATGTTCTCATCTATCATTTTACATAAGTTAAATAATACAAACTTATTGCCTGTACGTTATCTCATGTACGTATTCTAATAATTTTGGGTTTTCGAAAAGCTTTGCATTCCCTTACAAATATATTCTTTTATGGCTTGTACAGTTAATCAGCCTCCCTTTGATATGCTATATTCCTGTACTATTATTTCTCATTTGTTTTAGCATGCACACCTTCCATACAATTACACCAAGCTAAGAATTTCTTTTCTCTCGAATGTAAAAAGAAGTTATGTATTCACCATAACATTACATATGAATTGTCCATCTTCATTTATTCTTGACCAATGGGTTGGGTTCTGAGAATTGGAACCATCACGGCCATTTCTACAGCTCACGCAGGCCAAAAGCTCTTGAGCTTCAACCCTGCCCACAATGCATCTCTCCTTGTTACCTCATGTCAAGTTTGCAGATTACAGCTAAACAGACATAAGAACAGGAGGCCTGATGAAAACCATATCTGCCATGTAATATAAGTCCATAGATCTTCCGCAGACTCAAGGAAGGACAATCCTGAGCAACACTAAACCAAAGGATGAGTAATAAAGGTATGAGGAGAAGCCCAAGTTGTTGCTGCACAAATGTCATTCATGGAAGCTTGAGACTGAAAAAACTGCTAATGTAACTACAGGTCTTGCAGAGTGAGCTTTTACCGGTCTAGGCAAATCAATTTTCTTTTTGTCATAAACAAAGGATATACAGTGTTTTAGCCATCTGGCTAAAGTTATTTTGCTGACTGGTTTGCCAGTTTTGGTACTTGAGAAGGAAACAAACAATTGGTCTGATTTTCGAATATCCTTTGTTCTGTGCAGGTAAAAACATAACTGTCTGCGAACATCCAGTAAATGAAGGGAGTATTCTCCTTTACTGGATGATTAACAGTCTGATTAATATTAGTGTCCGACACTACCTTACAAAGAAAGGAGGGATTTGTCCTTAAGGCAACTCTGTTTTTATGAAAAATCAAGTATGATGGCTTGCAAGACACAGCTTGAATTTCAGAAATCCTCCTGGTCGAAGTCATCGCTACCAGGAATAAGGTTTTCCAAGTTAAATATTTTCAGTCACATTAGGCAGAAGGTTCAAAGGGAGACTGAACAATGAACTGTAATACTAGGGTAAGATTCCAGGGAGGAATAGGGTCCTTAAAAGGGAGTTTCAACAAAAGAGTTCTTTTAAAAATGCTTTGCGTAGCTTATGAGAAGCTGTGGAATTATCCCCAAAACGATTATGAAAATTAGAAATCACTGCCAGTTGGATTTTAATAGTAGAAAGAGGCTCCTGCATCAAAAAGACAGGATAAGTATTCTAAATTTTTTTTTTTTGATGGGAGCTGAAAGGGGGGTCAATAATTCCTTTTGTGGGACCAAAAGGTAAATCTCTTCCATTTACTAGTATAGACTTTACAGGTTGATGACTTATGAGAAGCTAATAAAAATCTACGTACTGGGGAAGGAAGGTTAAATTGCCTGGCAACTACTGGAACTGGAGGAACCATGCTGACAGACGAGTTTTGGGAGGTTTAACTGTATCAAGTCCTCTGGATGAGACAGGAGGTCTGCAGTTGAGTCCAGGATTCTTTTATCAGGTAAGGCCAGAGAAAGGGGAGCTATATTTTTTGAAGCCAATAAGGGACAATGAGGATCACTCTGCTCTTCAACCTTAGGGTTTTCTGTAGGAATTTTGGAATTAAGGGAAATGAGAGGAATGTGTACAGAAGCCTGGGATGACAATTGTGTAGAAAAAAGAGCATCACTGGGTAACACCCCTGGTGGGGGGATTAGGGTGATGTAGTTGCTGCATTTGTTCAGGGTGAGGCAAGAGGTCGCAGCAATGCTGGCCCCACTGACGAAAAATCATTTCTGTCACTCTTGAACTGAGGGACCACTCGTGAGGAAGAAGAAAATACAGTTGTGTACACTTACCATAAATGTAGACGTTCGAGTGTATTCACTGTTGCAGTCATTACAATTGGGTTATCCTGCTGACAGGCTACCCTCAGTTGGCCTGAATTCCAAAGTCTAGGTCCGGCGTTGGTTGCTGTCGCCTCTTCCCTGACGTCAGTGTGCCAGGGGTATAAAAGATGCAGCCAACGCCATTTTCTTCAGTTTTTCTTGTCCCAGATGTCAGGTGCCCCCAAAAGGGTAGGCTAACAATATGTCAATAAAAAGTACAGTTTTGTACCTACCATAAATGTAGATGTCCCGGTATGCATATGCATCAGCAGTCATAATATGGGTTGTCCTGCCCTCAGGCAGCTTCGTCGGCCGGATTCCAAAAGTCCTTGGAAAGTTTGCTGCTGCTTTTTAGAGAAGGCCTTAGAGACATAGAAGCAGTGGGGGGAAGCTTTTGCCCGCAGCAGGAGTAGAGATCCATCAACGGAATGGTGTCGGACAAATCTTGTGTGGCTTCTTCAGTAGGAATTTCGACTCAGCCCCAGTCAGCCGGCCTGTGTGGCCTCGGTGTCCGGGAGGCAGGAGAACCCGGAAGTGAGAAGCGAAACCGAGAGTTTCAGTCAAACTAGTAACCGTGGTTTCGGCGACCCAACCGGTTTCAGTGGGTCCGGTTCGTCGGCAGTGTCGGTCCTTTTCCCGGCGCTTTTAGTCGAATTCTAATATTAATTCTAAAAAGAAAAAATATGCCGAGAAGCCGAGCCGCTGACTCTTCATCCGTTCGCCTAAGGAGCCGGCTGCTAAGCAAAAGTGAGTATATGGTAAGCTGATACGCCTAAAGGCCTACAGGTAAGGCAGGAAGAGAGGGAGGTATTTGCTTTAAAGTTAATTAAACATTTATTTACTGACATTTACTTTGTCTGACAAAGAGTGAGGCACGAGGAATGAGTCCTTTTAAGAGTCTTTCAGCTGTGAAATCTTCTTTAGCTGTCTTCGGGCACCTTTCTTAACTGACTTGCCTGGGCAAACAGCTTCGCAGCAGCTACTTAGTAAAAAGGCTTTAGGAAATGCTTTAGGTTTCACGGCCTTATGGGAGGTGAAGGGCTCGACACAGCCTGAGGCAGGACCCAGGCGACCATGAGAGCAGCGACCACAGGGCTGGCCGCATCAAGGGGCTGGAATCTGCAGGAGATGCGACTATCATGCATGCACCAAACTATATATTTTGCCTTCATCTACAAGCAAATACACCACATAGGTTGTACAGAATAGAGAAGTACAGATAAGTTCCAGCAAAGAAATGGGGGATGGCGGGTGGGTAACCTGGACTGCAACAGTGAATACACTCGAACATCTACATTTATGGTAAGTGTACACAACTGTACTATGTTCTTCATGTTTCACTGTTGCAGTCGTTACATTTGGGTAGAATCCCAAAGCTATGGTTGGGAGGCTGGAGCTAAATAGCATTAGGAGCGGCTATTAGGCCCTGCAGAACTGCAGTGGCAAATTCTGCCCTGGATTTAGAGTAGAGTGGTAAGAGATAGTGCTTTGTGAACGTGTGCACTGAACTCCAAGTAGCAGCCTCTAAAATGTCTTTGGTTGGTACTCCCCTGAGGAAGGCTGCTGAAGTGGCTGCTGCTCTGGTTGAATGTGGCCTAATGCCCTTAGGTATTGGCTTGCCATGTTGTAAATAGCAGAAATGAATGCAGTGGCCTATCCACTTTGAAATAGTTTGCTTTGAGATAGCCTTTCTTTGTGATCCTGCAGCATATGCCACTAGTAATTGCTCTGTCTTCCTGAAAGCTTTGGTTCTGTTCAAATAGAAGCGTAGCTGTCTGTGTATGTCCAAAGAATGCAGAATTCTCTCCCCCTTATTCTGTGGGTTTGGATAAAAGGTAGGCAAATGAATGGTTTGGTTAAGGGCCACACTGGACACTACCTTAGGCATAAATGTTGGGTTTGTCCTCAGAGAAACCCTGTCTGGATAAAAAATGATAAAAGGTTCCAAAGCCATGAGTGCCTGTAGCTCTGAGACTCGTCTTGCAGAAGTTACTGCTAGGAGGAGAGCTGTTTTCCAAGATAAAAACTTTATATCCGCTGTAGCTGTTGGCTCAAAAGGAGGCAGGGTGAGTTTTTCCAAGACATAATTGAGGTCCCATGCAGGTATTGGTGATCTCCTTGGAGGCCTTAAATTTTTGGCCTCTCTGAGGTACTGCCTTAATAAAGGATGAGAAAAGATTGGTGGCTCTGTATTGTATTGAGCCGAAATGGCAGAGGTATGAACTTTTTTAGATAAAAAGGATAGGCCTTTGTCCAGCATCTCACTCAAGTATTGCAAAATCTGAGGAATATTTGGTACAGCTGTGTCAATACCTTGTGCCTGGTTCCAAGCACAGAATCTCTTCCATTTTCCAGCATAGGATTTTCTAGTACTAGGCCTCCCGGCCTCCAAAATGACATCCATCACCACTTTAGTGAGAGGTGTGTTTTTTATGACTACATTATCCGCCATGCTGCCAGATTTAAGGTCTTGAGTTGGCTGTGCAGGATCTGATTGTTCTGCTGGGACAGTAGGTGAGGCACTTGAGGTAAGGTCCAGGCTGGGCATTGAGACAAGTTCCTTAGGATTGGATACCAGCACTGGCATCGCCAGTCTGGGGCAATCAGTATCATTTTTGGTGTCTCCTGTCTGACCTTCAGGGGTACCTTGGGGGGGAGAGGCAGAGGTTTTTCCAGCTGAAAGACAGGGCATCCACTTTCCATGCTTGCTTGTGATAAGTCCTTGTGCAGAATCACTTTAGTTGGCAGTTGTGAGGACAGGCAAATAGATCTATGTCCGGGCATCCCCATTTCCTTGTTACCATGCTGAAGACTTGTGGATCCAATTTCCACTCGTGGGGATCCATGAGGTTTCTGCTTAGTTCGTCTGCCAGAGTATTTATCTTTCCTGGCAGGAATTGTGCCTGCAGATGTACTTGGTAAGTCAATGCTGTGTCCCACAAAGTCATAGCTAGTCTGCAAAAGGGGTAAGAATGAGTGCCTTCCTGCTTGTTTATATACCACATGACCGTGGTATTGTCTGTCTTTATCAGTAGTTGTCCCGGCTGAAGTAGGTCCTTGAAGGCTCTCAGGGCATTTTGAACAGCTAGCATCTCTTTTTGACTTGATATGTAGATGCATTTGGTTTGCGGACCATGTGCCTTGAACACATCTTCCTGCCATGTGGGCTCCCCAGGCATAATCCGATGCATCCATTGTTAATGTCTGTGTGGCTGGGGGTAGAGTGAATAGCTGCCCCTTGTTCTAGTGACAGGCCTTTGCCCACCATCGAAACTCCTGTTGCAGGCAGGGAATGAGAGTAACTATTGTTTCCAGGCTGTGGCAATGTTGAGTCCAAACACTTTTTAGGTACCATTGAAGTTTTCTCATATGCAGTCTTGCATATGGAATTAGTAGAATGCAGGATGCCATTAAGCCCAAAACCTGCAGAATTTTTCTTGCAGATAACTGGGCCTTTGTTGCCAACAGTTTGAAATAGGTAGTCAGTTGCCTTTGCTTGTCTGGTGTGAGATAAGCCATCTGGGCCGTTGTACTTAAGCTTGCACCCAGGAATATTATCTTTTGAGAGGGTACTAGTTTTGATTTCTGTTCATTGACTGTGTACCCTAGGCATGGTAGTAATCTCTTTACAAATGCCAGATGCTGTAGTAGAATGGCCTTGTTCTCTGCTTGAATGAGGCAGTCGTCCAAGTAAGGATATATTTGTATTCCTCTTTGTCTGCAGTATGCAATTACTGGTGCCAGGCACTTTGTGAAGACCTTGGGTGCACTAGATAAGCCAAAGGGCAGTGCAGAGAATTGGTAGTGCATTGAGCCAGATTTGAATCTGACGTATCTTCTGCATGTTTGGCTGACTGGGACATGCAGGTATGCCTCTTTTAGATCTAAAGTCACAAGCCAAGCCTTCTTGCCCAACATGGGCAGAAGCTGCTGTAGAGTCAACATTTTGAATTTTGGAATATCCAGATATGTGTTTAGAATAGATAGGTCCAGTGTTGATCTCCAGGCTTTGCCCTTTCTGGGTACCAAGAACAGTCTTGAATAGAATCCTTGTCCCTGCTCTTGCTCTGGTACTTGTTGAATGGCCCTCATGTCCATGAGGGATGAGACTTGTTTTTGTGCCTCTGCCCACTGATGCTTTGGCAGGTCTGGCCAACCGTTTGCCCTTGGCAGGGTATGGAAGTGAAACTTGTAGCCTTGTGACACTATGTTTAAGACCCATTTGTCCTGGATTATTATGTGCCAGTTTTGAGAAAAAAGTGCTAGTTTCCCCCCTAAAGGTGCTGCCAGAATATAAGTGCTTGGAGCAGGCAGGGGGAAGTCATTGGGACTGTTTCCTGTATGGCTGTGATTTGTCTTCTCCAGTTTTGGAGGTAGAAGCACACCATTGTTTAGACCTGCATGAACCTTGGGGCTGGGATCTGCCTCTAGGGTGTCTGTATCTGCCCCTTTGTGGCCTGTCTGACACTGGAAAGGACCAATTCTTTATAGGCCAGTGTCTGCTAAATCATGGTGGCTGTACCTGTAAGAAATCCTTGACTGTTTGCATAGATTTAGCTTTGTCCTCCATTTTCTTTAACACCTCTTCTGCTTTAACACCAAACATAGCATCATGCTGTAATGGAGCATCTAATAATTTTGCTTTAACATGATCAGGTAGATTTTGTTCCTTTAACCAAGCATGCCTCCTAATGACAGAACCCGTAACCGCGGCCCTGCAGGAGGCCTCCAGAGAATCAAAACCACATTGCATAGTATGCTTTCCAACTTGTTCAGCTGCATGCATTTCTTTGTTTTCTACACATTCAGAATTTATCAACATTTTCTGTTTAAGCAGTGACATAATATATTGCTGATATTTGAGCATATGAAACTGACAATTTAAAGCCGTAATAGCCAAGGTAGCAGAAGTGTAAATCTTTTTCCCCATCTGTCCAGTGCCCTTGAATCCCTGTAAGAGGGAGTAGGGTTTTTTTGCAGTGGAAGCCTTGACCCCTTTGGGACCCTGAGAGATAGTTTCTGGGTCAGCAGCAGGGTTTTTGAAAAGGAATTTATGAGAGTCAGGAACCCTGTAGTACCTATCCGGCTTAACAGGAGCTGGAGGTAAGGAGTCAGGGGTCAGACTGGACTCTGAAAATACATCAGCTACAATGTCTAACACAGGTGGAATAGCTAGGGGTCTGTGTTGTGGTAGTAAAAGGAAGTCTCTGAGCCTTTTAGATTCTGAAAAATCTTGGCTCTCCCAGTAGAAATGCTCCCTCATGGTATGTAAAAGTTTCCCAAAAGAATAATCCTCAGGAGGAGAGGCTGAAGGAACAGAATCTTTAGCATCAGAATCCTCATAGGGAGGAAGAGAGTATTCCTGATCAGAAGAGGAAATCAGATGAAATGGAAACCTGATCTGAAGATTCATATTCTGTCTCTTGCCTAGGCCTCTTATCAAGAGGGGGATGGGAACCCCTGATCAAAGTAATTAGGTCTTCGGCCATTTTGAGCATCTGTTTTTTAGGCATGGAGGCCTGTCCATGAGGCTGTTGTACATGTTTCTTTGTCTTTAAAGTGCTTTAGTCTTTGTCTTTGAAGCTGAAGTTGTTTTAACATATAATTGAGTAGGTCTGAAAACACCCTCAGAAGCCGATGCCTGCTCAGCTGCTCCGGACCCATCTGAGGGAATAGTTTCTGAAGGTCCAATACCTTCAGCTTCCAGCGGCCTGATCGACTCCACGTGGGTGTCGGTAGCGGCCTGTGAGTCTAAAGTAGCGGGCGTCAGCGGCTGCAAAGGCTCCTCACAGAGAACCGGCGACTGCCTTAGAAGTCTCGTCGTTGGTTTTGGACCTCAGATGCCTGTCCTTTTCTTTGCGTTTCTTGTGAATTCTGGTAGTCGGATAGCTATCTGACGACATTGTATAGTTAAATCTTCTGCCAAAATAGTGAAATGCAAAATCGTACCGAGACTTAATAGTGCGTTGGTTAAATCTAGCACAAAACCGACAACTAGCAACATCGTGGTCAGGGCCTAGGCAAGGAATACAGCAAGAATGAAAGTCCTTATGAGGTATTTGCTTCCCACAAGAAATACAATTATTAACTTTTTCTGACATCAGTCTGGAGCAAGAAAAAAGTTTTCCCAACGGGGTACTTAGCTTTTAATGAAGACTTCAGATCTGAAATTCGAACACGAAAATCTCAGGAGTCGGCCGACCGGTACTTGTGAGCTGCTTTTGCTTCGGGCACCACGCGGCAAGAAAGACTGAAGAAAATGGCGTTAGCTGCATCTTTTATACCCCTGTTGCACTGACGTCAGGGAAGAGGCGACAGCAACTGACGCCGGACCTAGACTTTGGAATTCAGGCCGACTGAGGGTAGCCTGCCAGCAGGATAACCCAATTGTAATGACTGCAACAGTGAAACACGAAGAACATCAGACCTGGTCAGTTTGTGTGCTATCTATCACATTGGAGCTCTCTGGAATATACTTAGCTATCTGAAATTGGATGGAAGAAATTGCCCACTACCACACTCTGAGTGCTTCTCAACATAGAGGGTAAAACTTAGATCCTCTCTGTTTGTTGAAGTACCAAACTACTGACATATTGTCTGTTTGAATCGCAACGGTTCTTGGAAAGAGAACAGTTTGAAAGGCTTGCAACACTAAAAGCATTGCTTTCATTTCTAGGACATTGATATGCTTACCGGCCTCGATAGGAAACAAGTGCCTTGGGCAGTCTTGCCCAGATAATGCCCCACCCCCACCTGGTTGGCATCCGTGGTCACTATGACCTTGGGTTGCTGTGGGACAAAGGGGGAGTCCTAGAAGAATGTCCTCCGAGTGCATCCACCAAACTAAATCTTTTCTGCAAAGACTGGCAATCAAAATCTGATCCAACATAGGCTGGTGAAGTATTGACCACTGAGATGCAAGTAGCCACTGAAGAATTCGCATTTGAAATCTTGCCAATGGAACTAGAGTTATTGCTGCTACCAATGAACCCAGCACTTGTAAGACTAGATGGGCAAGTACTTTCTTGCTGTGTTGTATCTTTTAAACTTGTTTCCTGATTGTAATCTCACTGGTGGAAGGCAGATTACGAATGTTCTTGTATTTAGCATTGTTCCTATGAACTCTAAACTTTGAGTTGGAATCAGTTGAGATTTTTCGTAATTCACAGTAATTCCTAGGTTGGATCAAGTCTGTATAATATAATCTCTTGCTACTATCAACAGATGACTGATCAAAGAAGTAATGAGCCAGTCATCTAAATATGGAAACACCCAGAAACCTTGCAGTCTCAAGTGAGCTGCTACTACTGCCATGCATTTGATGAATATCCTGACGGCTGTGGTGAGACCAAAGGGCAGACCTCTGAACTGATAGCAACTGGCTCCCAGCCTGAAGCAGAGAAACCTTTTGGAGCGCTTGTCCATTTTTATATGGTAATACGCATCCTGAAGATTATTGAGCACATCCAGTTGTCCTTCTCCAAAAAAGGAAGCATGGACTGTACCAAGACCATCTGGAATTTTGTTTGCCAAACAGATTTGTTCAATAGGCTGAGATCCAAAATTGGTCTCCAGTCCCCTGTCTTTTTTGGCACTAAAAAGAATCTTGAGTAAGTTCCGGATGCTAGCTGGTCTGGTGGGACTTCTTGGATGACTCTTTTTTTCTAGCAGTCTTCGGATCTCTAGGACTGCTGGTTCTCTCTGACTGGGTGGAACATCTGGGAATCTTTTGGAAATAGCAGGGGGAACAGAAAAGGGTATGGCATAACCTCTGGATATAATCCTGAACACCCAAGTATCTGATGTGATTTCTAGCCAGGCATTATGGTGCAGGGGATAACTGTCCCCCAACTACTTCCAGAGGAAGGCAATCAGGCCTCCGTTCAGGAATGCTGATAGGGTCATCTGGAATACGAATCTCTGAAATCCTGATTTTGGGGCCACCCTGCTATGTGGGTGGCATCTTCCATTAGAGTTCCTCCCTCTGGCTCTAGGGGGAACTTTCACTAAGTGCATCTTGAAAAGGCCTTCTGGATTTTTTGAACCACATTTTCTCACCCACTCTCTGAATCCTGGAAAAAGGTCTTTGAGGAGTGGAAAAATGCATGCCCAGGGCAGAAAGGGTCTTTCCATCTTTCTCACATCTGGATAATGTTTCTCTAACCTTTGGGCCAAACAAGGGACAATGCGTCAAAGGTTGCATTGATGAATGAAGACTTAAATGGCTCTGCAAAGTCACAAAGGTGCATCCAAGTGAGTCTATTTATGGGTATGCTTGAACCCGCTGCTTTGTAAGTCTCTTCGGCTGCATGTGCAATGAACCACATGGACAAATTACATACAGACTTCATGGCGGTTAACTGAGAGGCAACTCTGTCTTGTACCTCCTCAGAGACAGCTCTTGCCAGGGTATCGAAGAGCTCCTTGATTAGAGCCCTTTGAAGCCTGGTGAAATGTGTCAGAAAATTCAAAGACCATAATGCAAAGGTCGATGATGCATAAATCCACTTGCCAAACCAACTGATTGTCCAGGATTCTCTGTTAGGTGGATGGACAGAGGAAGTATCCTCAACCAGTTCCTTTTTCGTGGCTGCCAGTATGACCATGGCACCTACTGCTAATCCTTTTTCTTAAAATTATTTATCTTCCGTAGGGGATAAAAGTTTGTCTGGCCTCCTAGGGATAGGTTCAACGGAGTCGGGTGCTTTACACGCTCGCTGAACAATCCAAGTTCATCAATGGGTGTAGTCACCCAAGAGGTAGATGTGAGGTGCAAAAAGCCTGCAATTATACTTATTCCTCAGGGGTAGGGTTTTGTGACTTCCAATTACCTCTCTGTTTTAAAATTTCCAGGATGTTTCCAAAGGCATCATTGGGGTGATCTGGAGGACCCTTCCTCTTCATCAAAATCAGTATCTTCAGTGATGGATTCCTATAGGGAATCTAAGTGCTTCCTCTTGCACTTTTTCTTCACACGGACCTCATTAGGGGGGTGGTCTGGTGAGGTATCGGAAGAAGACAGAATCTGTATCTGAGTCTCCTGAGGTTTTAGCACTCGCTGGCCAGGTGGTGGGGCAGGCTGGATAACTGGACTCAAGAAAGGAACATGTTTCAAGGAAGAAGAGGTCAATTGAGTAGCTGAGGCAGCTAAGGCTCTCTCCACAGACTTGAAGGCTGAACCCGCCAAAGAGGGAATGAAGCTCAAAACCGAGACAGACTACCTTAGAATCGTGATCACTCCCTGCTCACTCCTGCCCCACAAGGCTGACTGAGTAGATACTGCCCTGGGAGGTCTCCAGATCTGACAAAGCTGAAGAACTCAGAGCTTGAATCAGTGCCAAAGTAATGGAGACTGTTGGAAATTATGCAGTTGACACCTGACAACTCAAAGCTGAAATCTCCAAGGCCTCAGGGGGTTTGGAGGAGAACTAGTCAATGGGGTGAAAGAATGCTCGGCACACGAAGGGGTTGGAGCAGAAGAAACATTTCTCCATCAGTCTCTCCATGTCAGTCTCTGTGAGTTTTTTTGGTGGAAAGGATAGAGGACACAGAAGGAAACTTGGGTCTATGCAAAAAGACCTCAGGTAATTCCCCAGCAAAGAAAGGGATTGATGGATAGGGAATACTGAAATCTAGGCGACTGCCAACTAGAAATACCCAGACCTGAATCAAGCTTGGAGCATGAATCTGTGGAAGTGAGCTAGAGGTTTGAATCTGCACCGAATACCTCGGTGTTGAAGGTTTAGAAGCAGTGGAGAGTATCCGTACCAGCACTGCAGTATCAACATCCGTCAGAGCCAAGGAGCCTTTTGGCACTGAGGTTTTGACTTTTTTGACTGTTACCACTGGAGAAGATGGCATAAACATGCTTCTTTTCTTGGTCTTCCCAGGGGAAGAGGAGAGAGATGAGATATCATTTTTACTTTTTCCAGCAAATATGGCCTCATCGATGGCAGCCGGAATTAAACCTTTTAAAACAAATTGATTCTTTCTATCTACAAAAACTCTGTGGCTAATGCCATGACATATACTGCAGTCTTCTTGCAGGAGGAGTGGTCCTGGCTGTAGACACACAA
The DNA here is from genome assembly GCF_019279795.1 of Protopterus annectens. Lineage (NCBI taxonomy): Eukaryota > Metazoa > Chordata > Ceratodontiformes > Protopteridae > Protopterus > Protopterus annectens. The sequence continues at coordinate 1,881,406,408 of NC_056729.1, forward strand.
TGCGTGTGACTCTGAAGAAGGAATTTTGTGGCCACACTGCTGACATTTCTTAAAGCCGGAGGTGCCTTTAGGTTTTTCAGTCAAGTATGAAGTTTATACTCTCACACCACACATGCACACGACAGAAGAAAAGGGGTAGGGAAAAATATAGAAATAAATTTAGTGTTGAAGAAAATGTGAAATAATAATGAACAATTTTACTTAGCTCAGGAGCGAAGGTGAATGCATTTGTCCAGGAAAGTGGCAAACAAGATCTCAGGTAACTAGGAGAGATACATTGTGGGTAGGGTTGAAGCTCAAGAGTTTTTGACCTGCGTGAGCTGTAGAAATTGCTGAGATGATTCCAAGAATCGGAACTGAACCCATTGGTCAAGGATAAAATGAAGATTAATAACTTCAGATTACTATGCTTTTATTTGCTGCTTCTAATAAACATATATTCACTCCCAATGAAAATATAATGGACAAGTTAATGTGTTTGTATTTCACATTTTTAATAGTGTACTTTCTAGATATCTGGAGTCAAACCGAGTGGCTATATTATTTTGAAAGTAGCTTGATATTAGTAATCAAAACCTGCTGAATATTACTTCTTCATTTAACTTTGTTATTCTGGATTTATTAGCATAACATTAAATAACTGCAAATAAGTGTCAGCGGTAGCCACTCGGTGGTATAAACACTGGCTCTAGGTGATTTGGTCACACTGACTAATGTGGATGAGATACCCCAACTCCATGAAACAACAGTAAAACGTTGGGCAATGACAACAACTACACATCTGTAAATGGAGATTTTTTTTTCCAATTAGCCTCATATTCACTAAACAGCCAATATATATAACCGCTTTAAAACTAGGGGCTATAACATAGCTTTCTATACCCAGAAATCCTATACTCGATTATTCCATATGTTAATGCATTTTCTGTAATCTATTCTTGGATTATCAAAAAAAAAAACACAAGAAGGTTATCAGTAGTCTTTCGATCTTTCTTAATCTGAGCTTTAGAGGATGTTAATATGGCCATTTGAAGAAAACAAATGATTTTGGTAATATTTTAATCAGTAACAATTTGATTTTAAATGTAAAAAAGAAAAAAAAAAGTTTTTGCTTCACCTGTCTGTAATCGTTTTGAGATTTGTTTTACAAGTACGTAATGATACTTGAACCTGTTGGTTTAAATTCAAAATATATACCCCACTTAAAGACTAACAAAATATCTTCAAAGATTTATTAAGCGGGGACCATTCAAAATGATTTTTTTTGCAAGTTTTTTCCTCCCTCCTCCATCATCCTACAACTCCCTACCAGGTTCCCTTCTTACAGATCCACCAGTCACCTACTTAATCCCCCTGGACTAACTCCATAGAGCTGGTTCTGACACAGAACTTGAAGGCATCCTTCTGGGCATTCACATCCTACCACTGTTACCCCCCACCTTTGGACCTTATGGTACATCCAAGGGGAGGGCGTGTAAAGGGGATGTCTGATATATCAACCCACTTCTGTAGCAGCTCATCCTAGGCCACACCCTATCAGCTCCCCTTTGGCACATGCCTCATTGCGTGACATCCCTAGACTCCACCAGGGATCATCATCATAGGAGACGTTTAAGAAACTACCCACCCACCAGGGATGGCAATACTTATCACTCCATTCCACTCCATCAAATGACCAAGCTGCTAATCCAATGCCAAACCCGGGTCACCCGGGCTGTAGAAAGGGCTTTATCCCTCTATACCACAGGAATAGTGAGGATGGCAATATGTTTTGAATCTTCTCCAGTTAGAAGAATCTTACCTTTGACTACCAAGTATCCACTGTCAGGAGAATATCATTCTATGCTGTACAACTTAAAAGTAAGGACATGACATCTAGGTCCAAAGAGGTCATTGTTTTGCTTTAATCTGCTCTCATCAGACCAATCATTGAGAACGCACCCTTCAGCAAGTACCTGACCATGCACTTAAAACAGTTTAAGAGATCGCAGAGGTTCCTCACAAAAAGAATACAGGAAGTAAACGTAAACATCCTATGTGGACTGTTTCAAAGCCCTAGCACTGTACTCAGACTACTACAGACTGTTGCATGGTGATCTGTGCCTAGCCTACTGATTCCACACCAATGGATCTGTTGCATAAACACAAAACAATCAGCACCAGAAATACCTGATCAAAGGAACTTAATCTCACCTGCAACATAAACAGGACATGTTGGAGGGACAGATATGTGTTTCAAAGTTTATCTCTTTTCTGTGATCAATGGACGGGAAATTGCAAATTTGTCCCTGGTTTGGCACCTATGTCCCTAATGTACAGGGGCAGACTGTTAATATGCTTGATACAATCTTTGGGGTATTGACACATGTCAGCAATACAGTGGTAAGTTTAGGGTAAGTTTGGCTAAGCTTAAAATGGCTCTTATGCTGACAGCCTAGTATCTACCTGTGAACCTATAATCATGTGACAGTAGCCCAAGTAAAACACAAACGAAAGACTTAAATAATGTTTAAATTACTATCAAGTATGGAATGTAATGGAATCCAAATTGAAGAAACTTTTAGTTATTAACGATAGATGTATGTGATCCATCTCGCCTACATTCATTACTGATGGGTTCGGAGCTGAGAATCAGCTCTGACTTGGCCACTATAACTAGCACAAAGTCTCTCATTGGCTGGGCTAACCCTGTATCCCAGGATGCATCACACTCAAACCCCCAGATCTTGTTTGCCCCAACATGATTCTCCCACATACTCCATACCACAAGGATAAATAAGTAAGAGGAGAGAAAAAATAATATCCTCAGAGAAATCAGAATACAGGTTTCATCCAAGTCCAACAGGTAGGGGGAAGGAGGGCGGGTACGTAAGAATGTAGGCGAGATGGATCACATACATCTATCGTTATGGTAAGTACATAACTAAAAGATATAATGTGATCCTATCTCGTCTGCATTCATTACTGATGGGACAGCGTCCCTAGCACCTAAATCCCGGGAGGCTCACTGGAAAACACTCCTGAGCACTGTGGAACCAAAGGAAGCCCGACCTCTAGAGGCCACGTCCTGTTTGTAATGAGGAATAAAGGTATGTGGAGAAGTCCAAGTAGCCGCTGCACATATCTCATCTATGGATAATCTAGCATGAAAGGCCACTGAAGTTCACATAGCCCTAGTAGAATGCGCCCTAACTGGAAAGGGAAGATCCTTATCCGCTAATGCGTAAATAAATGAGATACAGTCTCTAATCCACTTAGCTATGGTGCCCTTAGTTACAGATCTGCCCATTCTATTGTCCGAAAAAGACACAAACAACTGATCTGATTTTCTCTCCTGTTGTGTCCTATTTAAATAAAACCTCAGTTGTCTATGCACATCCAACTGGTGCAATTTGTATTCCGCTTTGTTGGAGAACCTTGGGAAAAAGACCGGAAGCTCAATAGACTGGTGGAGACAAAGGGCAGAAGAGACCTTAGGGAGAAAGGAAGGATTAAGTCGCAGCGATACTCTGTCCTTATGAAAAATTAAATAAGGAGGTTTAGCAGAAAGAGCTTGAAGCTCCGATACTCTTCTGGCTGAAGTTATGGCTACCAAGAAGGCAGTCTTCCATGACAGAAATTTCAATTCGCAGGAGGCTGCCGGCTCATAGGGAGAGGAAGTCAAAGCTCTGAGCACCACATCTAAATCCCATGGCAAAACGGGCTGCGAAACCGGAGGACGGAGCAGCCAGGCTCCTTTCAGAAAGGCTTTACACAGCTTATGACCCATAAGGGAAGGCTCATGTGCAACATGATAATTGGAGATTGCTGCCAACTGAACCTTTATGGTGGAAGCAGCCGAACCTTGTCTAAAGAGTGTAGCTAAGAAATCTAACACCGCAGACACCGGTGCTATAAGGGGGTCCAGATCATGTTGCTGAGCCCAAATTGCAAATCTCTTCCATTTACTAGAGTATATTTTCCTAGTAGAAGACTTGTGGGAGAAAGACAGAATATGAACTACTTCCGGGGTAAAAACATGGTGTCTGACTAAGGTCAGAAGTGGAGGAGCCAAGCAGCGAGCTTGAGTGTTCGTACGTAGAGCAGACCGGAGGGCCAATTGTGGACTAGAGCAACCCTGGGAGACTCCCCCTGTGGGGGGATCAGAGTGAAAAAATTGCTGCACTTTGCATTCAGGGGACTGGCAAAGAGGTCGCAGCAGGGAAGACCCCACTTGGAGAAGATCTGTGCAGCCACTCTGTCGTTCAGGGACCACTCGTGAAGCATCAGAATAGCTCTGCTCAGCCTGTCTGCTACCACACTGGACTTCCCCGGAATGTGCATTGCCACTAGAAAGCGCTGGGAAGCGATCGCCCAGTTCCACACTCTCATGGCCTCTCTGCAAAGGGGGTAGGATTTGGTTCCTCCCTGCTTGTTCAGATACAAGACAACCAACATATTGTCGGAGAGAATCGCAATAGTTCCCCTGGGAAGAGAGCTGTGAAGTGCCTGCAACGCTAGAAGCACCGCTCTCATCTCTAGAACACTGATATGCAAGTGAACCTCGTGGTCTTGCCACGTACCTTGGACCGTCTCACCCAGATAATGCCTCCCCACCCTATCTGGGAGGTGTCTGTGGTTACTGTGGCAATAGGGGATGCGGGGCTCAAGGGTCTCCCTTGGTCCAGATTGGACGAGAGAAGCCACCAACGCAGATCTTGCCGGCATCTCTTCGTGATGAGGATCGGATGGGACAAGGGGCGTTCCTGATATGACCACTGGGCTGAAAGGAGCCACTGAAGTATTCGCATGTGTAACCTGGCCAGCGGAACTAAGAGAATGGTAACCGCCATTGATCCCAACAACTGAAGAACCATCCTGGCTTGGGCTTTTCTGCGGGGTAGTAAAGCCAGGACTTGGGCCTGTAACACTCTTATTCTCTCTGTCGGTAGAAAGGCTCTCATCTCTACAAAGTCTAGCTCTGCGCCAATAAAGGCAACACGCTGTGATGGCAGCAATACAGACTTTGCCCAAATGAATGAAATCCCTAGAAGATGGCCCACTTTGACAGTAGCTCTCGTGGCTTGAACAAGTAGATGCCTGGTGGGGGCAGTGAGGAGCCAGTCATCTAGATAAGGAAACACCTGGAATCCTAGATGTCTCCGGTGAGCTGTCACCACTGCCAGACACTTGGTGAACACCCTGGGGGCTGTGGTGAGACCAAAGGGCAAGGCCTGGAATTGAAAATGACTGGCTGTCAGCCGGAAGCATAAATGATTCCTGGAAGCCTTGTTTATCTTGATGTGAGAATAGGCATCCTTGAGGTCGAGGGAGCACATCCACACTCCTTTTTCCAGCAATGGGAAAATGGATTGCAAAGTGACCATTCAGAACTTGGACTTCTTTACAAAGCGGTTTAAATGGCTGAGATCCAGAATGGGTCTAAAGTCCCCTGTTCTTTTTGGCACCAAAAATAACCTTGAGTAAGTTCCTAATCCGATCTGGTCTGTGGGGACTGGTTGGATGACTCCTTTTTCTAGCAGCTTTGAAACCTCTATTGCCACCTGATCCCTTTGACTGGGTGGAACGTCCAGGATTTTCCTTGACGGAGTGGGGGAATGAAAAAGGGGAATCGTGTAACATTCGGTGATGATACGAAGCACCCATCGATCCTGAGTGATGGACTCCCAGGCCTGAAGATACTCCGAAAAATGACCCCGGACTGGCTCCAGAGATGCACAGTCGGGTAATCCCTCAGGGACGTTAGTAGGAGGAACCACGAAAGGACTCGTAGTCTCCTGTATTGCGGGGGCCACCACCGCCTCTATGGCGATGCCTTCCGTTAAAATTCCCCCCTCCTCTGCCCCTGGAGGGGGGTCACTTTGATGGGCAGGGGAAGACATTTGAGACTTTCTGAACCACATTTTCCCTTCCCTCTGAGCCTTGGGATAAGGCCTAGTGGGAAGCGAAAAACGGGCCCCATAGGCAGACAAAGTCTAAGTCTTACCCTCCTGCTCACATCTAGTGAGGGTGTCTTTCACTTTGGGTCCAAAAAGGGAGGACCCATCGAACGGGGCGTCCGTGAAAGAAGACTTGAAAGATTCCGCAAAATGACACAAGCGCATCCAAGCTTGCCTCCTAAGGGCTACGCCCGAACTCGCTGCTCTACCCCGCCCCTTCAGCTGCATAAGATATGAGCCTCATGGATGAGCTGACGATGGAAGAAAGGGTAGACAGCTGGGCATTAACAGATTGGGCCAACGTCTCAGGCAGGTTACCCGACAGGGTATCTCCCAACTCCTTTATGAGATCCCTTTGGAGCCGCGTAAAATGACACAAGTAATTCAGCGACCGCAAGGTAAAGGTCGCTGAAGACAGGGTATGCTTCCCATAACTATCCATACTCCTAGACTCCTTATTAGGAGGATGGATGGAGGTAGAAGCCTCTGCCATGTCCTGCTGGGTGGCGGATGCCACCACCATGGCATCCACAGGTACTCCCTTGGTCAGAAATTCTTTTCCAGGCGGTGCAGATAAAAACTTATTGGGGCAGCTAGGAACTGACACCACAGAGTCAGGGTGCTCCCACATCCTTCAACAAATAAGATCCAATAATTCATCGAAGGGTGGAGACACCCAGGAGGCAGAAGGCTGAGCTCCAAAGGCCTTGAGGAGTTGCTCCGCTGTCTCAAGATCTCCAGGATATCAGAGAACGAGACATCATCCGAGAACGACTTTGGGGACCCTTCTGCATCATCGAGGTCGGTGTCAGAGGTGACAGACTCATCTGGGGAGTCTACGTGCTTCCTCTTACACAACTTCTTCCTGGGAGGCTCTTCAGGGACAGACTCTGAAGGGCCCTCATAAAGTAAGGGACCACACATGGAGGTATCCTCAGGCCCGGGAGCCCCGCTGTCCAGAGATAGGGGGGCACCAGAAGCTCTAGTCGCACCGTCTTTGGAAGGAGTTGCTGATTCAGGTGAAGTCACGATGGACTTGGCCAGTGTGCTCCTCATAGCCTCGAAGGCAGGTCCACCAGAATCGGATGAAAAACCCACCTCCGAGACCATGACCAGAGTCGGGGTACCCCTAGCCGAAGCACCAAGGGGGAGACTCGGAGCCGCAGTCTGAAGCCCCGATGTATCCCCCTCGGGTCCGACTGAGGACACCCGAGTACCGAAACCTGTAGATGGAATGGAAAAGGTTGGAGCCGATGTCAGATCCGAAAGACTCGCAGGAGGTTTCAGAGCCGACCCACGGACTTCACTCGATTCGGCAGACTCTGGCTCTGATGACACCGAGGTTGTCGGAGGAGGAAGAAATGGAACCGATATAGTAGCTGGCTTTGGAGCCGACTGGGCTGGAGCCGAAAATAATTTAGTTAACACTGGCGACTGGAGGAGCCTCTGGACCACCCTATCGACATCCGAATCCAAGAGCCTGGAGGACTTGGAGGAAACAGTCGGGGGCCGAGAAACCTTCTCAGTCAGAACCAAGATAAAGGTAGGGGAACGGCTCTGAATTGGCTCCAAAAGGATCGGAGGCGAAGTAGGCTCGAAAACTGTGAAAACTGCAATAACTGTATGGTCTGCTATGGCACATCACACCTATTTTCAACTAGGGTAGATAACTGACTTCTGTTCAAGATAAAGTATGCAATACATACCAAAAACACATCAGCAGTAAGGTGCCAAAACATCAGAAGTATATATATATAGATATATATATATATATATATATATATATGCATGTAGATATATATATATATATATATATATATATATATATATATATGCATGTATATATATATATGCACACACACATACATATACATATATAATATATTAAGTATATTAAGTATACTGCTGCAGAAAAGGGACTTTTTCTGTCAATGGATTTAAGTTACTCCCCTCCAGGATATCAGAGAACGAGACATCATCCTCGGACGACTTCGGGGACCCTTCTGCATCATCGAGGTCGGTGTCAGAGGTGACAGACTCATCTGGGGAGTCTACGTGCTTCCTCTTACACAACTTCTTCCTGGGAGGCTCTTCAGGGACAGACTCTGAAGGGCCCTCAGAAAGTAGGGGACCACACATGGAGGTATCCTCAGGCCCGGGAGCCCCACTGTCCAGAGATAGGGGGGCACCAGAAGCTGTAGTCGCACCGTCTAGGGAAGGAGTTGCTGATTCAGGTGAAGTCACGATGGACTTGGCCAGTGTGCTCCACATAGCCTCGAAGGCAGGTCCACCAGAATCGGATGAAAAACCCACCTCCGAGACCATGACCAGAGTCGGGGTACCCCTAGCCGAAGCACCAAGGGGGAGACTCGGAGCCGCAGTCTGAAGCCCCGATGTATCCCCCTCAGGTCCGACTGAGGACACCCGAGTACCGAAACCTGTAGATGGAATGAAAAAGGTTGGAGCCGATGTCGGATCCGAAAGACTCGCAGGAGGTTTCGGAGCCGACCCACGGACTTCACTCGATTCGGCAGACTCTGGCTCTGATGACACTGAGGTTGTCGGAGGAGGAAGAAACGGAACCGATATAGTAGCTGGCTCCAGAGCCGACTGGGCTGGAGCCGAAAATAATTTAGTTAACACTGGTGACTGGAGGAGCCTCTGGACCACCCTATCGACATCCGAATCCGAGAGCCTGGAGGACTTGGAGGAAACAGTCGGGGGCCGAGAAACCTTCTCAGTCAGAACCAAGATAAAGGTAGGGGATCGGCTCCAAAAGGATCGGAGCCGAAGTAGGCTCGAAAACTGCAATAACTGTATGGTCTGCTATGGCACATCACACCTATTTTCAACTAGGGTAGATAACTGACTTCTGTTCAAGATAAAGTATGCAATACATACCAAAAACACATCAGCAGTAAGGTGCCAAAACATCAAAAGTATATATATATATATATATATATATATATATATATATATATATATATATATATATATATATATATATGCATGTATATATATGCACACACACATACATATACATATATAATATATTAAGTATATTAAATATACTGCTGCAGAAAAGGGACTTTTTCTGTCAATGGATTTAAGTTAGTCCCCTCAATTTCAAACATTTATGCAGTGACACTCATAACATGAAAAAAGTAATGTACTTGTCTTTATAACTAAAATTACAAATTAAGAGCAGTGTGTACAAAAATGTTGTACCATATTTGCTGAGAAATTTACTAAAAAATTGGAATGAAAATGGTAAGCAGTAGAAGTAGGTCAAAAGGCAGTGGGACTCAGGTAGACCTGGAGCATACATTATGAAATGTGACCTAAAGATAAGACTTACAAAGCCCTAATGGTATTTAAAGAAGGCAAAACCTTATATACAAGTATTTAAACCATATTAACAGTTCACATTTGCAAACTATATACATCACATATACTGCTCCACATAATATAATCAAACACAGCATTACACAAATTGCTCAGTTTCTATTTTCTTTTAAACCTCATTCCTCCTCCAAAACATTTTTCTGCATGTATTGTTCTGACAATTTCTAATTTTCTATGTAATATTCTCCTACCTTTTTCTAAGGATCCCACATCCTGTTCTTTTATCTTTGTTACAATATTCAATACTTCAAGTATGGTTGGTTTAGACTTTGATTTCCATTTTCTAGTCATTGCTTTTTTGGCAGCCACCAGAATTAAAGTTAACAAAGACTTACTCTGTCTAGACAATTCAGAGCTTGTATCCCAGCTCAAAAAATATTTCTTTATTTACACTTATTTGCTCAACCAGTATTCCTGACAGAGTACTCTTCAGGGAATTTTTAAATCTGCCAACTCACTACATTCCTAAAACATATTTCCCAGGTACCTATTTCCTCTATATTACATCTCAAATATTTGCCATCTACCTGAATAAAAATACTTTGAAGTCTACTTGGGCTATAAAAGTATCTATGCAAATACTTCCAGGCAAAAATCCTAAATCTTGATTTTGTTGTATATCTGTGAGCCATACACAAGTCCTCTCATCGTTCGTTGGAATTTGCTTATCTAATCTCCTTTCCCAATCATTTTGACCTCCTCTGATTGATTCTTACAGTTATTATGCAATATTTTATATGTCCCACTAATTATTCCTTTTTGCCAGCAGCTTCTGAACTATATTCAGCTAAAAACTCAACCAGTGCAAGTCTTTCACTTAGGATCCTCCCATCCCTTCTCTTTGCCTATACTCTGATATCAATACCTGATAGGTGAGGCAATCACTAGCTCTGCAGTCCAGATGCCTTCTTGGTCTTTTGCCATTCTATTACCTTTCGCTGTATGGTTATTTGTTTCCAATACCTTGGTACATTGTCAGGTTTCTCAAGCAAATTCCAGCTCCTCTTGCCTATTTTTGGTATGCCTAATTACAGTCATCCCTATAGGCAGAATCTCCTTTTTTCATTCCCATGTTGGTTTATTTCTTCGTATTCTTTCTACCACTATATGTGAAGAAAACTAAAGGGACAAAAAATTATTTACTGCTTGTATCTTGCTATCCACATCCACAGGCAAGAGCTTCCATTTTCTCAGTTTTTATATTATCTTTTGTTTAATCTCTTCCAAAATATCCTTAGGTGCCATGACAGCATCTTTTTTAAGCCATAGTCTTAAAGGCTTCATTTTATCACATTCCCATAAACACAGGTATTACTAAACCAATTCATATGTGGGTACACAGTTTACAGCTAATGTCTATACCTCATCTTCACGTATTTTATATTCAGAAAAAATGGAACTGTCTCAAAATATTCTGCAACACTGAGATGTCTTTTTCTGGTTTTATCAGGTACAAAATAATACCATTTGCAAATAAAACCATCTTTTCTTTAATACCATACAAATTAAATCCTTTAATTTCCATGTCCCTTATTTTCTTTGCCAATGGTTCTAAATATAATGCAAATAACAAAAGGGAAAGAGGATAGCCCTGCCTAGTTCCTCTGTTCAGAAACAACTTATCAGAGAGGAACCCTCCCTCTTTGATTTTTGCCTCCAATCCCTCATCTATCCTCCTAATTAACCTTATTATGGTTTAAGAAAAAGCAAACACTTTCATTACCTTACTCACAGAATCCCAGCTTACTCTGTTGAATGCTTTCTCTGAATCAAGACCCACCAACAGCAGTCTTTTTCACACATTCTGCTTTCCTGGGATCATTATTGTTCTGTTAATGTTGTCAAATGTTTGCCTCCCCTACACAAAATCACAGTAATCCATATCTATCAATTTTGACAACAATGTTTCCATTCTTTTAGCCATACAGACAAACACTTTATATTCATGGTTTAAAACTGGAATGTGAACCGGGATCACATAGGTCTTTACCGTCTTACAACCACCACAGCTTTTTCCCCAGGATGTTGGTGCTTCCCCTCCTTTTAAAATAACATTAAACAAAACTTTCCAGAACTTTCTTACTTTCTTTACTCCTAGCTTCCACACTTCTACCAGAAACCATAAATTAATGAGCCTCATCAACCTCTAACCTTGGTATATTTAAGTATTTCATAAATATTTCCATTTGTGCTTTTTCTTGATTTCCACACTTCTCTGCTTTATACAAATCTTCATAAAATTTCTGAAACATTTTTAAATCCTCTACAGGATCTGGATATTTTCCTTGTTACAGGCTCCCTAAGTTTGGCAGTAACCCTTTCTACTCTCTGCTGCCTAAGTTGTTGTGCCAGAAGCTTTTGCGCTCTGGAGTTATCAAAAACAGTTGCTTAACAGCAATTATTCTAAACTTATGCATACTATTCAGGTGCTCCCTTATTTTCTCTTTAGCACACTGTAACTGCACATCTTCTTGTTCTGTGGGATTCCCCTTAAATTTTATTCAGAATTCTTACCCTGTTTTGTTATATCTTCTCTTCTGGTCCCCCATATACATCTTCATTGTTGCAAACCAAAGTCCAGTCCCCACCTTTAAGTAATATTTCTTTCTGAAAGCTGATTAATTCTCTCAATTTTTTAAGCTCCATTATAGCAGTTGTAGGTGGGATATAAATATATGTCATCAAAATCCCCACCCATTGCAAGTAGCCCCTCACTACTAAAAATCTGCCATTATTATCTTTTTCTCTTCTATCACTACTGGAGTTAATCTTCCAGTTAATATAAGTACTCCTCTTTTTCTTTGTCCTTGACATTCTGCTGAATGCCCATCCTGAAATCCTTTCTTTATCAAATTCACATGCTCATTTCTTTCCAAATGTGTCTCCTGTATCACAGGTACTCACACTCCACATTTATTAATATAATTATTCTTTCCTTTTTGTCTATTCAAATTCCAAGACAATATGGAAAGTGTCGCCATGAAAAAAATACCCACCTACTATATAAGGTACCTTTTTTAAATGCCTATTTCCAGCTTTTGTGATACATGCACTCACAAATGTTTGGCAGGTTGATCCTTTATATATTTATTTCTTATTAATACTGGAACCTACGTCACATTTTATAAAACTTTATTTTAATGAAAATCCTCAACCAGAACACTCCCATAATCTGTTAACACAAACACAGAAATCCATGCATACATTTAAATAATGAAGTTTAATCCTCCTAACAGGAAAGACTGCCCTCAAACAGACAGCTGCAAACACAGGCATTAACTGACTTAATGTTGAGGATAGCCATGCTAAGACAAGTTATTGTTTGTCTTTCTACTTACGGTATCTATTTTTTTCTATCATTATTCCCCTTCCCCATATGTGAAAAACAATCTGCATGGTGCCTTCAGAAAACATTAAGTTTTAGCCTTGAAGAAATGGGGCTTTAGCTTTTTTAACTGTCTTAGAATCAGCTTGTCTCCATGGAAACTCAAGAGAAAAAATGTAGTCCTCAGATGCAGGCTTCTGAGGACAAAATGAAACATTTATTGCTAAAAAAAAGTTCATTATATTCAGTGTTCTCATATTTCCTTGTTTCCATTTAAAACTTGGTTTTAGATTAAGCCAAGAGTTTTAATCCAGAGATTAATCTAAGCAAAAGTGAGAGAACAAATAATCTCTACATATACTATGATCTGTGTACTTATGCACCCCCATCCCCCCTTCAGCAACTCAAGGTTACAGACTTTTACCTTGTCTAGCCTTCCCTCTCCTTTTGCAGTGTAATGCCTACATTTCTTAATACTAAAAAAGAAAGAAAGAAAGAAAAGCATCTATTTACTTTAGTATCTTTATCACATACAAGGACAACTAAAATGCTTTACACTATAAAACATGCAATTTGTATCATAAAAATGTTATAGAAATGCTGTTAAGAACAATTGTTTTACTTAAACTTACCCTTTTCCTTCCTCTTCCCCTCCCCTCAGTGTCCTTCTAAACACTGTAGAAATGAAGTGAGGCAAATGCTTTTCGGTTCCTCACAAATTTAACAAAGACAACAAAAGTTCACTCTTTCCACTTTGTCTTATACAGATATTTTACAAATGTGTCTGATGCTTAGCAGTCTCACATTTATTCACTAATTGCCATGTTGCTGATCTTCTTTCGCTTCATTTCCATCTCCCAACTCCAGACTCTGGTTCATTTTCAAGGTACCACCACTTCTTCTAATCAACTCCTGTGTTTTTCTCTATCTCTCAAGCATCTTCTTTTGGAACAATGGAAATGATTTCACTGGCAAAGTCTCTCCCTGTGTGTTATCATCAGAAAAATAAGAAGCAGAGTCCATTTCTGCTTGATGGCTCATTTTTGGTTGGGTAAACTTTTCTATTTCCTACTTAGTTTATTCTGCATAAAAATTACGTTGATCCTCCAGAAAAAATATTCCATAGATAGCTGTACTTGCCTCTCAACATTCTCTGATTGTGGAAATATTTTTATTCTCTTCTGCCTGGTGTACAGTGAATAATTCCTTTCCACAAATACTCTACTGTCTCCAACTTTTAATACTTTCCCCCTTTCCAACAGTTTTGCCAGGATCAACTTTCTGCAGGTATGTTTGCATTTTCGGTAATATAGATATTGGCTGCTTTCTCATGGGAAGACTTGGAGAAAACACATGGTGTGCTCTATCAATTAAGACTTCCTAGTGTGCAATACTAATCCAGTTGCTTATTTCTGCCTTCATAAAATGAATACAGTCTGTTCCTTTTAGTTACTCTTAATCTTAGGTGTTTCCCTGTGTGCTCTGTCCTCTAATTCTACCATGTTTTGAAACTTCCCTTCTTGAGCAGTCTCATACTCAGCCAGACTTTTTTTTTCATTTTGACCTCTGATTTTTGCAGTTTTATCAGCTCATCTGAATATCTTTTCAAAGCTTCTTCCATTTTCTATCCTTTTTTACTTAGGTTGATATGTCCCTTCAGTGTTTTATTTATTTTAATAGGTTCCCAGCACATCTATCTTATTTTTCCTCTAGATTACTAGAAGCCCTGTCCTGCATCAAAGCTGGAGCTTGAAAAGTTTTTTTGCTGAGCAGCTGCAGGATTCTACCAAGTCAGTGTTTTCTCTTCATCTTTTCTAGTTAATTTTCTTTCAGGCTCTTCATCTTTTCTAGTTAATTCTATTTCTAGTTAATTCTATTTCAGTTTCTTTTTTGCTGGCATCCGGGCACTGTACTTACTAGCCAGTAACTGAATTTACTAAAAGTGACAAGAGTTACTGGTCCTTGTCTTTCAGTTTCTTTATTTCACTCTGGGAGAGCTGAAATTAAGCTGTTGATCAGTGTGCAGCCATCTTAAAAGTCGAAGCCCTAATGGTATTAGTGACTGCAGCACAACACACAAAACATCTGCACATTGGTAATGTGTGCTAACCCCAATCCTGTCCTAAACTGTATCTGCATTTAAAAAAAAAAACTTCCCATAGCACCATCATTACACAACACAACTCAGTCACCACACACACACACACACACACACACACACACACACACACACACACACACACACACACACACACACACACACACACTGTCTCTAAATCTATCCCCTAACATATCCTAAACCCTAATACTAAGAACTCATAGACACAGACTTTTTAAACAACTTTGTTAACTTATCACTTGTGACATAGGCAAATTTACATATATACAAAAGTAGTCAAACTGTATTAAATTAACATTAACAAACATTATACTTCACATATAATGCTATATATCATATAACCTAAGCAACATTATAGAAATTATTCAATTCCTGACCCCTTTTTTAAACAAGAAACATCTTTATTAAACAATCACTTACTACATAAGCAATCATACATTTATATAAATGAAAACAAACCACACCGACACAATCCTAGTTGCAAGCATTTTACATCACAAACCATACTGACACACTTCCAGTTTCAAACATTATACTGTACATCACTTTTAGAGTACAGTTGTGTACACTTACCATAAATGTAGATGTTCAAGTGTATTCACTGTTGCAGTCATCACATTTGGGTTATCTGCTTGCAGTAGCCCTTAGTCGGCCTGATTATCAAATTCTTGGGTCCTGCGTTGGTTGCTGTCTCACCTTCCATGACATCAGGTAGTCAGGGGTATAAAGCATGCAGCCAATGCCATTACATCAGTTTTTCTTGCCCCAGATGTCAGGTGCCCCCCTTAATGAGAAGCCAAGGTTATAACTCCAATAAAAAAGCAAATACACCAAAAAGCAAAGGAGAGTAGAGGTACAGCCAAAAGAAGTCAGGGGGCTGGAGGGAGGGTAACCAGGACTGCAACAGTGAATACACATGAACATCTACATTTATGGTAAGTGTAAACAACTGTACTATGTTCTTCATGTTTCACTGTTGCAGTCATCACATTTGGGTAGATTACCAAAGCTAAGGATGGGAGGAGGAATTTAGATAGCATTAGGACCAGCCATAAGGCCCTGCAAGACTGCAGTGGCAAAGCCAGCTCTGATTTTAGAGAAAATTGGCAAATGGTAATGCTTGGTGAAAGTATGTACAGAACTCCAAGTAACAGCTTCTAGGATGTCCCTGGTAGGGACACCTCTGAGAAAAGCTGTAGAGGTAGATGCAGCCCTGGTTGAATGGGGTCTAATCCCCTGTGGGATGGAATTTCCATGGTGCTTATAGCAGAAATTAATGCAATGGCCTATCCATTTAAAAATGGTTTGCTTTAAAATAGCCTTCCCTCTGCCCCTGCAGCAAATGCCACCAGCAGTTGTTCAGATTTCCTTTGAGGTTTAGTCCTTTCCAAGTAAAATCTAAGTTGTCTGTGCACATCTAAGGAGTGCAGTATCTGTTCCCCTTTGTTCTGTGGATTAGAAAAGAAGGTTGGCAAATGAATGGACTAATTAAGAGCCACACTGGATACCACCTTGGGCATGAAGGAGGGATTGGTCCTGAGGGACACCCTGTCCACATGAAAGATGATGAAAGGCTCCACTGCCATAAGGGCCTGTAATTCAGATAAGCTTCTTGCTGAAGTGATAGCTGAAAGGAAGGCTGTTTTCCAAGAAAGGAATTTTAACTCTGCACTTGTAGCAGCTGGCTCAAAAGGAGGAAGAGTGAGTTTTTCCAATACAAAGTTAAGGTCCCAGGCTGGAGCTGGGGCTCTCCTGGGTGGTCTTACGTTTCTGGCCCCTCTGAGGAACTGCTTGAGCAGTGGGTGAGAGAAGAGGGGTGGTTCTGTGTTGTAATGAGCTGAAATGGTTGAGGCGTGAATTTTGATTAAGGAAAAAGAAAGGCCCTTCATCTCAGTTAAGTATTGAAGAATCTGAGGTAAATTGGATGCTGCTATGGCCATCCCTTGAGTTTGGTTCCAGGCACAGAATCTTCTCCATTTTTCAGCAAACGATTTTCTAGTACTGGGCCTCCTTGCCTCCAAAATAACATCCAACACTTGGTTACTGAGGGATGGTAACAGAGAGATTAGGTAATTCACCAGGCTGCCAGGTTCAGGGTTTGAAGCTGAGGGTGCAGAATCTGGCTGTCCTGCTGAGACAGCAGGGTAGGGGTCTGAGGCGGTACCATGGAGCCAGCAGTGATACACTGCGCAAGGAGGGTACCAGTGTTAGCATGGCCAGTCTGGTGCAATCAGTATCATCCTTGGTTTGTCCTGTTTGATCTTTAGTAGTACTTTGGAGAGGAGAGGCAGAGGAGGAAAAGCATACACTGATAGATTTTTCCAGCTGAAGGACAGAGCATCCACTTTCCAAGCTTGTTTGTGGGGAGTCTTTGTGCAGAATTTGTCCAACTGGTAGTTCTGGGGGGAGGCAAACGGGTCTATATCTGGGCCCCCCCATCTGTTTATCAACATGTTGAAAATCTTTGGTACCAGTTTCCACTAGTGTGGGTCCATGAGATTTCTGCTTAGTTCGTCTGCCAGTGTATTTAGTTTTCCTGACAGGAAATGAGCCTGTAGATGCACTTGGTAGCTCAAGGCTGTGTTCCACAGAGCCATGGCTAGTCTGCAGAGAGGGTAAGAATGGGTACCTCCCCTGCTTGTTTATGTACCACATAACAGTGGTATTGTCCATCTTTACCATTAATTGTCCTGGAAGAATGTGGTCCTTGAAGGCTGTCAGAGCATTCTGTACAGCTAACATTTCTTTTTGATTGATAAGCAGGTGCACTTGACTTGGGTTCCATTTGCCCTGAATGCACTTCCCTGCCAGGTGAGCCCCCCCATGCACAGTCTGATGCATCTGTTGTTAGGGTTTGGGCGGCAGGGGGTAGAGTGAATTGTAGTCCCTTGTTTTGGTGGCAGGCCTCTGTCCACCAAAGGAACTCTAACCGTAGGCAAGGTATGATAGGAATCATTGCTTCTAGATCCTGAGAATGTTAACACCACAGGCTTTTTAGATACCATTGTAGTTTCCTCATAAGCAGTCTTGCATATGGAATTAGTAGAATACAGGAGGCCATGAACCCCAAGGCTTGCAGTATTTGCCTTGCAGATAGCAGGGTTTTTGTGGCCATTAGTTTGAAGTAAGTTGTCAAATGAATTTGTCTCTCTGGCGTGAGGAAGGCCATGTAGGAAGTTGTGTTCAAGCTTGCTCCCAGGAATATTATTTGTTGACAGGGTACCAGATGTGATTTATTTTCGTTTATGGTGTACCCCAGACAAGTCAGCACCTTTTGTACAAATGCCAGGTGATTCAAAAGTATGACCTGGCTATCTGCCTGAATTAGACAATCGTCCAGGTATGGGTATATTTGAAAATTTCTTTACCTGCAAAATGCAACAGCTGGAGCTAGGCAATTTGTGAATACCCTGGGTGCAATAGATAAGCCAAAGGGCAGTGCAGAGAACTGATAGTGCATGTAGCCTGCTTTGAAGAGTAGGTATCTTCTGCAAGATTCCCTGATTAGGATGTATAGGTAGGCTTCCTTTAAATCCAGTTTTGCCGACCAGGCATCTTTGCCTAGCATAGGAAGCAACTGGTGAAGAGTTAGCATCTTGAATTTTGGAATCACCAAAAAGGTGTTTAAATAGAAAGGTCCAGGATAGGACACCATGAGTTGTTTTTTTTTTGGGTACCAGGAAAGGTCTTGAGTAGAAACCTTGTCCCTTTTCCCCTTCTGGTCTGGTATAGTCTGAATAGCCTTTATGGTTAAGAGAGAGAGTACTTGCTTTTGGGCCTCTGCCCACTGATTTGGGGGTAGATCTGGCAAACCTTTTGGGGTTGGTAACGTGTTGAAGTGAAATCTGTATCCTTGGGAAATTATATTTAAAACCTATTTGTCCTGGGTAATGAGTTCCCAGTTTTTTGCCTGCAGAGCAATCTTTCCCCCTAAAGAAGCAGTCAGTTGAGAAGTACTTGGAAGTTTTAAAGTTAAGTCATTGAGACAGTTTACCATAGGGGGGAGTCTTACTACTCCCTGATTTGAAAGTGGGAGCCCCCCACTGCTTAGTCCTGTGGATAACCTGAGACTGAAGCCTGGGTGTTCTGCTGGTTCTGGGTTTGGACTGAGAAGGCCTGGAAGAGGCAGGAAAGGACCAAGTCTTAGGGGGCCAATGTCTAGTAAAACTTGGAGGCTGTACTTGTAGGAAATCTTTAACAGTTTGCATAGATTTAGCTTTTTCCTCCATCTTTTTAAGACCTTCTTCTGCTTTGTTGCCATACCGGTGGTCCTGATTTAAGGCAGCATCCAGCAATTTAGCTTTAACATGCTCCGGCAAAGATTGCTCCTTAAGCCAAGCATGCCTTCTAAGTATAGACCCAGTGACAGCAGCCCTGCAAGATGCCTCTAGTGAATCAAAACCACATTGCAAAGTATGTTTTCCAACCTGTTCGGCAGAATGCATTGAATCCTGTAAATCCTTATTTTCAGCACAGTCAGGAATCAACATCATTTTCTGTTTAAGCAATCCAATAATATGCTGCTGATACTTTAACATATGAAACTGGCAGTTTAAGGCCCTAATGGCCAAGGTTGCAGAAGTGTATACCTTCTTACCCCATCTGTCCAGCGCCCTGGAGTCTCTATCAGAGGGGGTAGGATTTTTGGCAGTAGTAGCCTTAATGCCCTTGGGTCCCTGTGAAATGGTCTCAGGATCTGCAGTAGGATTTTTAAAAAGGAACTTGTGAGAGTCAGGAACCCTGTAATATCTATCAGGTTTTCTGGAAGCAGGAGGTACAGAGTCAGGGGCCAAGCTAGATTCTGAAAATGCATCATCAACAATGTCTAGTACAGGAGGGATAGCTAAAGGCCTGTGTTGGGGCAGGAGTAAGAAATCCCTAAGCCTCATTTTAGAATCAGAGTAATCCTGGCTTTCCCAGCGAAAATGCTCCCTAAGAGTATGCAAGATTTCACCAAAAGAGAAATCCTCTGGAGGGGAAGCAGAGGGAATGGAGTCCTCTGCATCAGAATCCTCATAGGTAGATAAGGGTAAATCCTGGTCATCAGAGGAAACAGAAATTTCAGAAACCTGGTCAGAAGTATCATAAGAAAATTCAGTCCTAGGTCTCTTAGAGGGGGAAGGTTGGCTTCCCCTGACTAAAGTAATAAGGTCTTCAGCCATTCTTATCATTTGTTTTATAGGCATAGAGGCCTGACCATGCATCTGGGTGTCGGTTTTCTAGACATGGTTCGAGTTTTAGGCCTTGAAGAAGATGGCGTTGGTTTAATATGCAAATCAGTAGGCCTGAATACACCCTCAGAAGCCGGTGCCTGCACAGCGGCTCCGGACCCATCCAAGGTAGAGAAATCCGCAGGTTCCACAGTTGAAGCATCCTGCGGCATACCAGACTCCGAATGGGTCTCAGTAGGAATGGGTCTCAGTAGAGGCCTGCGAATCTGAAGTAGCGGCTATCAGGGGCTGTGAATGTGCCTCACTGAGTACCGGTGAACTAGTTACTGGCTTAGGAGAAGCGTCGTCAGCAGCTTTGGAGCTAGGTGGCCTGTCTCTGTCTTTATATTTACGTTTTTTCAGAATGTCGGTAGTCGGATGGCTTACTAAAGACATAGCTGGATAATTGAACCGAGTACCAAAATATTTAGAAGTGTAAATATAAAGACTACGAATAGTTTGTTTCTTAAATAAGGCACAAAACCGACAGTGAGGTACGTTGTGGTCAGGGCCTAGGCAAGGAATACAGTACAAATGAAAATCTTTATGAGGTATTTGCTTTCCACAAGAAATACAATAATTGACTTTTACAGACATTGGTTTAGAGCAAGAAAAAGTTTCCCCAATGGGGTACTTCGCTTTAGTTCTGAAACTCGAAAACAAAAATTTCAGGAGTCGGCTGACCGGCACTTGCGAACTGCTTCTGCTTCGGGCACCGCACAGCAAGAAAGACTGATGTAATGGCGTCGGCTGCATGCTTTATACCCCCTGACTACCTGATGTCATGGAAGATGAGACAGCAACCAACGCAGGACTCAAGACTTTAATAATCAGGCCGACTGAGGGCTACTGCAAGCAGATAACCCAAATGTGATGACTGCAACAGTGAAACACGAAGAACATCCTACCCAATCTTTATCAGTCAGACATTACACAGCTCATTTAAGTCCTGCCTTCTTTTAAACTTCATTCCTCCCATGTATGTATTGTTCCCACAGTTCCCATTTTTCCTATATAGTTTGTTCCTACCTTTTTCTAAAGATCACAATTTCAGTTGTTTTATCTCTGTTACTATATTCACTATTTCTAATGCAGTTGATTTAGATTTTGATTTCCATTTTCTAACAATTGCTTTTCTTGGCAGCACCATAAATAGACACAGCAAGGCCTTACCCTGTCTAGGCAATTCCAATTCTGTATCATAGCTCAGAAAAATCATTTATTGTTTTTAATGGAACCTTCTGTTCTAGATTCTACCAAAAACTCTGCCAGTGCTGGTCTTTTTTTCACTTACTCCATCTATTTCTCTTTCTTTTTTTTTTGATTCTGATATCCTTGTTGTTCCCCTCATCAAACTGACTGTAGTAGTTAAATGCATTCAGGAATTTGATGTTGTCATCACATTTTGAAGAAACAGGCCTGTAGTCTGTTATAGCTTGTACCCCCTGCCACAGGCGTCTGGTGCCACTGAAGTGACCCTGCATGCTCTGGCTGTACTTGTGTTTTGCCTCCTTTATCCCTCTGTTGAGATGATCTCTGGCCACCCTGAGTGCATCTTTGTTATTAGCTTTGTATGTGGCATTCCTTCAGGAGCTCATATACCCTGCTTGTCAGCCATGGGTGCTGGTTTGCCCGTGTAATGATGCTTTTAGTGACTGTGACATCATCCACACATTTTGTGATGCAGGCCATCACCAACTTTGTGTACTCCTCAAGGTCTACTTGGTAGTTTACTATAGTTGCCTCCTTGAACACATTCCAGTTCGTGCTTTCGAAGCAGTTCTGTAGTGATGAGACTCCACCCTTGGGCAAAACCTTTACTAGTTTCTTAGATAGCTTGCTTCTGTTTAGCAGTGGTTTGTATGCAGGGCCTAGTGATCTGAACTACCCAGGTGCAGATGGGCATTGCCGTGTAAGCTTGCTTAACAGTGAGGAAGACCATGTCCCGTATGTTCTCTCCCCTCACTGCAAATTCCACATGCTGGTAGAACCTGGGTAGTACCGATTTCAGGTTGGCTTTGTAACACACCTTAAAAAACAGACCTGAAACCATGGATGGGCACTTTTCCAGTTTCCCCACCACCACATCAGTAGATATGGGCATTTTCAGACATTGAAGGAATTGTCTTATGTTTAATGACAACATATTCTGAAGCACTTAAAAGTAACTTTCCTAAATCTCAAAGACTTCCTAGACATTCATCTTACAAAATAAAAACTCCTAGCAACGCCAAAAGCACTCTACCAAAACAACATCCAACACAAGACCTACACAGCTACACCCTTTGAAGTCTCAAGTAAAAAGCCCATAAGGTAAGCCCAACTCATTACTCAATATTTTAACCATAGCAGACTCCATTGTGAGAAATGCAGATGTACCACTTACCAGGCTGAATAAGGACAATATGAATAAGGACAATATCTTGGTCAGCTGTCTATCAGGGTCCAAGATCTACCAAGTTATCAATGTACTCAAGTCATTATACCATACCAGTATGATTCAGTCATAATCCACATGGGTGCAAATTACCCGAGACATACCAGCCTGGATTATATGAAGAAAGACAATATGGAGCTCTCAGACCATATTTCTCTGGCTGGTATGTGCCTAGCATTGAGCAGCATTCTACTTTCCCCAAAGATGATGCCGCAATATAAGCAAATGATGACTGACGTCAACAACTGGCTCAGTTTCTAGTGTCATAACAAGGGGGTACAATATTTGTCTGCATGGGAGGATATGGTCAACAGACCACATGCCTTTGCCAAAGATGGTCTGCACCTGTCCCCTCTAGGCTTTCAAATATTGGCTAAAGCACTGTCCTCCTCCATAGTGCCCTTTTTAGGCAAAGCCAATTTGACAAAACTTTCAACATACCAAAACCAACTGAAGAGTATCTGAAGGTGTTACTGCTCAATGACTAAGCCTAAACAAGAAACTCTTCTCCATCCAAGCTCTCCTCTCTCTGCAGAATGTGGGCATCGGGGAAGTTACTTACATATTGTTTAAATCATCAGAGAACATCCAGGCAGTGCTAAAACACATTCCACATATTCATGCCAGCCACTGCACAGGCAGGGATCAAAGGTGGCTGTGTCTCAATCTGCATCAAAAATAAACTCACCTCAAGACTAGTCAAAGAGGATGACACTCGAGCTTCTCTAAATCCAAATGTTCATAGAATGGTTCCTAAATTTGAAGAGATTAGCCGGGAGTCAATTTTGTGGACTAAACTTACTAGAGAGGACAGAACATGGGGGGCGTATAGAATTCTCCCATGTTTGAGAGTACCAGGTCAAGAATGTTTGTACCCATAGTAGGCATATGGACTATTTAGTCTGTGGTGTTTGTGTTTCCAAAGTCCAGGAATCTCTGGACCTCTAAGTTTTGGGTCATGTGAGTACCCCAGTTTACAGTAGGGTGGTAGAAGTCACCCATGAATATGGTATTGGGATGAATGGTGGAGGCCTCCAAAAGTCCAAGTGCAAGTTAGGGGTTTCTTGAGATATACATGGTGACCTACAGCTTGCAAGTACATGATATGGGACGTTGCCCAAGGCAAACATCCTACTACTCAGTGATAATCTGTCAACATTTCAAGCCCCCAGACCCTGAGAACACAGCTGCCTATATGAAAATGTTCACAGAAAGCCTGTACAATCATGTCAGACATACCAGAAACAAGCCGAGAACTAATTAAAAAAATAAACCCCTGTGGCGGAATCTACGCATAAAAAGAAGGTATAACAAAAGCAAAAAAAAAAAAAGTCATAGCTGAGACTAGGAAGTGGTACAATCAGCATGATAAAAACACTCTCATCAATCTAACCAAATAACACGACAAATTAACAAAAACGAGATGCTAAAGGTGTTTTAATGAATTTTTCTAAGTCACTGGACTTTGGTTCTTCTTCTTCTTTCAGCTTTTCCCGGTTAGGGGTCGCCACAGTGGAACTCCGGTCTGCTAATGATTGGCAGTAGATTTTTACGGTGCAGAGGTGCCAGCTCGATGCCTAACTTTCAACGAAGGCACGCCCATTCACGCATGTTTTTCGAACGCCACTTGACTGCGGGGAGGACATGCAGACTCCACACAGAAGGTGCTCCAGCCAAGAATCAAACAGGAGAATCTCTTGCTGTGAGGCGACAACGCTACTGCTGCACCGCCACGGCTAATTTCAAATCCCTGATAATATCAGTCATATTAGTCCATTGAGCTGGAATGAATAAAACCCCCTTGCCTAATAATGAATTCTGAGCTGCAGTTAGTTGTAAAGATGATAAATTAATCACCAAGCCCCCGTGTTTCTGCTGAGCATTGTCATTCTGTTGTGTGTTTCCTCTGAGCCCTGTAATTGGCGAACACAGCCTCTCCTTCCTCTGCTCTTTGATCTTTCCCTTATGGGAAGTGCATCCTTCAATGTGAAGGGTATCAATGAAGCCTCTGCTGTCCTTCTCAGAGCCGTAGAAAAAAGGGGTTTAGCAGTAGACCTAGTACTGCTCTCGTTAATTATTCCATTATCTAGCGTTGCTTTTTCTTTACTTCTAACTACCAGCTGCTGTTCAGACAGAGGGGAAAACAAATTCTGTATACAGATGCCATGTTAGAAGTTGCAGCCATACCTCTATCAACTGTTGTGCTCGCTATTGGTTGCTGGCTGCTGTCCATCGATTCAAGGGATCGAGCTACTGGTTCCTTTTTACTGCAGTGGCGTGTGGTTTAGGCCAGGAAAAGATGTCCCCTCTTGGAAATCATTCATGTCCCTTTGGAGCTTCTTTAATTTAGTGCCTTGCAATCTTTTCTCATAATTCAATACACTTTCATACAAGTTATCCAGTTTATCGCCGATAATCTCTGTAGGGAAGTTAGAGTGGAAATCTTTTTGTAAACTCCCCAACTCATTGGCAAGCTCCCTTTCTTGGGGCAGGAAGCAATCTCTTAGTCAATGCATATAATTGTAGCTAAGTTGTAGGTTTAGCTGCTGCCATTTCTTTAAAAGAACAGGGAAAGTATCCCCATAAGTAGGCATTGTCAAGACTCTTAAGCCCCTTGGAACTATCTTATACCTCAGTGAGGCTTCTAAGTGGAACCTCTTCCACTGGAGTCTTTTAAATTTATAGAGGTTATTCTCAAAAGCTCTAAATTTCTTCAAAAACCCGTGCCTGTATTCCTTGATCAACTTCCACCACATTACTCTCAGAGAAATGGGTTTCTCTGCCAAAGGATTACCTTCAATATTCAGCATGTGGCTAAAGAGCTCAAATTGCTGCCGCAGGGCCATACTGCCATTAGTACAATAGCTTAGTTCAGCTTCATGTCCTTCAGCCATGTCCTGGACCTAATATCCACACAAACACAAATAAATCCAAAAGAAATAGATGCAGGTACCGGGTGTATGCTTGGTATTCACCTTAGAGCTAAGTAAAACAAAAAGAATACAAACTGTCATGGCTGAAGAACAATAAAAAAAAAACAGTAAGCGCTTTCACAATTGACCAGATTGCTTCCTCAGACTAAAATACACCAGCTGTTACTTAAAATTTAAACTTTGGAGCACCAACCATAAAGTATATGTATATAAGAAGAAACCCTCAAGCCATAAGT
Organism: Protopterus annectens; assembly: GCF_019279795.1. Taxonomy (NCBI): domain Eukaryota; kingdom Metazoa; phylum Chordata; order Ceratodontiformes; family Protopteridae; genus Protopterus; species Protopterus annectens. Next base: position 1,881,432,012 of record NC_056729.1, read on the forward strand.
AGAAATTCTTATTCTATTCCACTCATAAGGCAGGGAGGGAATCAAGGCCTATATAGTCAAATATGGATAACTCCTCTCAATCCTCCAGGAGGGGGAAGGAGGGTGGGATGCAAGAAGGAAGGCGAGACCAAAGACAACAAACATGGAACGTTATGGTAAGTACAGAACTTCTTTATGTTATGTTGTTCCTATCTCGCCTTCCTTCTTATTGGTTGGGACAGCGTCCTCAGCACCTTCTTCTTGGGTGGATCAATGGAATATACTCTTCAAAACTGTGGAACCAAAGGATGCCCTGTTCCGGGAGGCCACATCTACTTTGTAATGAGTAATGAAGGTATGGGGGTTAACCCACGTAGCTGCTGCATAAATTGAGTCTAAAGGCATATGGCCTGAAAGGCAGTAGAGGTAGACAAACCCCTGGTTGAGTGGCCTTGAATTTTCCCTGGTAGTTGTTTGTTCTATGAATTATAGACGTAAGTAATGGCATCCAAAATCCATTTTGATAAAGTCACTTTCAATACTGGAGTTCTCTTTTTGTTCTCTGCAAATGATACAAACAACTGGTCAGATTGTCTGAATTCCTGAGTCCTGTGCAAACAGAAATGTAACTGTCTATGAACATTCATTTGGTGGAGTTTATACTCAGCCTTGTTGCCATAGTTCAGAAAAAAACACTGGTAGTCCTATCAACTAATTCAGACTGAACTATGAGCAAACTTTTGGTAGAAAAGAAGGATTGGTCCTGAGAGAAACCCCATCTTTGTGGAAAATTACATAATGGGAATGAATGCAAAGGGCTTGTAATTCTGATACACTCCAAGCTGAGGTAATGGAGATCACGAAAATAGTTTTCTAAGTCAAAAATTTAGAGCACAAGAACTGGCTGGTTCAAATGGAGGAAGAATCAAGGCAGCTAGGACTAAATTTAGATCCCAAGGAGGAATTGGTTCTCTCATTGGGGGTCTCAAAATGATGGCAACCCACAGAAAGGCCTTGCACAGCCTGTGGGGCATAACATTAGAACTCATTTCGCCCACATGAAAGTTGTAAATAGCAGCCAACTGAACTCGGATAGTTGTTGCCGCTGCTCCTTGGTTAAACATTTCAGCCAGGAACTCTAGTTTTGAAATGGGTGCAGTAAAAATATTATTGTTGACAGCCCAACAACAGAACCATTTCCATTTACTAGTATACAGTTTCCTCGTAGAGGATTTGTGAGAGGAGATTAGAATATGTTGTACGTCCGGGAAGATGTCAGGAAGCCTGGCTAAACCAGGAAGCGGAGGAACCAAGCTGTCAGCTTGAGGGTCTGTAAGAAAGGATGGAGTGTGCCTAACTTGATGCAGCAGCAGGTCCGGAGCTGGGTCCAGGATCCAAGGCTCCTCCAAGAGATGGGGCCATAGAAACAGGAACCAGATTTGACGTGGCCAGTAGGGGGCAATGAGGATTAGCTTGCAACCCACCGATTTTACTTTCTGAAGAACCTTGGGGATCAGAGGAAAGGCATACAGAAGTCCCAGGGGCCAATCTTGAACAAGTGCATCCCTGGGTGATTGTTCCAGTTGGGGGGACTAGGGTGAAATAGCTGCTGCATTTGGCATTCATGGATGTGGCAAAAAGATTGCAGCAAGGCTGGCCCCACTTCCGAAAGATCTGATTCGCAATGTCTTGTTTCAAAGACCACTTGTGAGGCATAAGGATAGCCCTGCTTAGTTGGTCTGCTATCATGATGGATTTCCCTGGGATGTGCATCGCGATCAGAAAGCGTTGGGAGGACATCGCCCATTGCCATACTCTTAGGGTCTCTAGACATAAGGGATAGGATCTGGTTCCGCCTTGTTTGTTGATGTACCACACCACTGACATGTTGTTCATCTGAATTGCAATCGCCCCTGTGGAGACAGAACTGTGAAGTGCTTGCAATGCCAGGAACACCCCTCTCATCTTGAGGACATTTATGTGCAAATGGTACATGTGTTGGTGCCAAGTTCCGTGAACAGTCTGTTCCAGATAATGCCCCCCCCCCCATCTGGGAAGCGTCCATGGTCACTGTAGCCACTGGTTAGGGGAGAATGAACAGTCTGCCTATCGTCAGCTGGGTGGACAAGCCACCATTTTAGGTCCTTCTTGCAGGTTTCCGTGATGAGAATTTGTGAGACATGGGTAGATCTTGCATGGACCATTGAGCAAAAAGGAGCCACTGCAATAACCTCATGTGGAAACGTGCCAAGGGAACTAGAGTAATAGCTGCTGCCATTGAGCTCACGACTTTGAAAATAAATCTTGCTCAAGTCTTTTTTCTCCCAATTAGAGTTGCAACTTGGTGTTGAATGGTGGACACTCTCTCCTGAGGCAATTTTTCTATCATGTCTTTGGTGTCCAGATCTGCTCCTATAAATGTAACAAATTGACAAGGCAACAAGGCAGACTTTTCGTAGTTTATAGTGATGAGCAGCTGAGAGCAGAGGCGTATTGTGGTGTCCCTTGTCTCAGTTAGTCGATGCTCGGTGGTGGCGATAAGGAGACAGTCATCTAGATATGGAAACACCCGGAATCCTAGATGCCTCAGATGAGCTGTGACTACTGCCATGCATTTGGTGAAAACCCTGGGGGCTGTGGTGAGGCCAAAGGGCAGAGCTCTGAACTGGTAGTGGCTCTCAGCTGGAAGTGTAGAAAACTCCTGGATTGCCTGTCCATCTTGATATGGTAATACGCATCCTGGAGATCGATGGAGCACATCCAATTGTCCTTTCCCAGAAAGGAAAATATGGACTGCAGTGTCACCATCCAGAACTTTGTCTTTTTGACAGATTTGTTGAGTCCATTGAAGTCCAAAATGGGCCTCCAGTCCCCTGTTTTCTTTGGTACTAAAAAGAACCTTGAGTAAGTTCCGGATCCGATTTGGTCTGCGGGGACTTCTTGGATTACTCTTTTTCTTAGCAACGTTTGAACTTCTAGAGTTGCTTGTTCCCTCTGACTGGGTGGCACATCTGGGATGGATTTTTGTTCTTTGGGAAGAGGTGGCATGGAGAAAGGAATATTGTATCCCCTGGATATTATCGACTGTACCAATGTGTCTTCTGTGATCTCTTGCCAGGGTTCTGGGTACAGTGACAAACTTCCCCCGACTGCCTCCAGAGGTGGACAAGTGAGCCCCCTTTCAGGAGCATTGGATAGACCTCCCAAAGAATGTATCACTGTCACCCTGACTCTGTGGACCCCCTCTGCAGTGAGGGTGGCATCTCCCATTATTATTCCCCCTCCTGCCCCGGGGGGAAAATTCACCACGTTCATCAGGCGAAGTTCCTTGGGATTTCTGAAACCACATTTTACCACCCTTTTGACCTTTGCGATAAGGTTGAGAAGGCACGGAAAAACGTATTCCCATGGCAGAGAGACTCTTGCCATCCTGCTTGTACCTGGTTAGAGTATCTTTTGCCTTAGACCCGAACAACAATGAGCCATCAAAGGGGGCACTGGTAAAGGAGGACTTGAAAGGCTCCACAAATTGACAAAGGCACATCCAGGAATGCCTTCGCAAGGTGACTTCTGTGCGTGGAGCCCTGATCGCTCCATCAGCTGCATAGGAGATAAACCACATGGAAGAGTTAACTATCGAAGATAAGGTCGCAAGCTGAGAAGCAGTCTTATCTGCAGCTCCTGCAGTTTTAGGATCCTGTAAGGTATCTCCTAGCTGTTTCAGGAGATCCTTCTGAAGATGAGTGAAATGGGATAGATAATTCAGCGACCTGAGAGTAAAGGCCACTGAAGAAAAGACGTGACTCTTTGTTTGGCGGATGAACAAATGTAGAAGTCTCTGCTAATTCCTTCTTAGTGGCCGCCATCACCATAGCTTCAACTTGCACACCCTTGGATAAGAAGAATTTGTCATCAGGGGCCATTATGAATTTATTGGGCCTCCACGGAACTGGTTCCATCAATTCCGGAGAGCTCCACGCCTTTCAACTTACTACCCCTAGTAGCGAGTCGAAGGGCAGAGACACTCAAGAGGTGGCGGATCAAGAACCGAATGCATCCAGGTACATGGACTCGTCCTCAGAAGGAGAAAGGGACTTCCAGCCACCCCTCTGCCTTAGGATTTCCAGGATGTTGGAGAATTAGACATCCTCAGAGGGGGACACTTCTGAGTCCTCCAACTCCATGTCCAATGTCAGAGACTCAGGGGAGTCCACATGGTTCCTCTTACATGTCTTCTTCCGGGGGACCTCCTCAGGGGGATGCTATGAGGAGGTTTTGGAAGGGGGGGTCGCCCAACGGGGCATCCTGGGGCACTGTTTTCCTGCACTTAGAATGGAGGGGTGGTGAGAGGGAAGGCACTGGCTCCGAAGGGAACGGAGTAGCTGAAGCTGAGGGAGGAGATGTCTGAGAGGACAGCACACTCCTCATAACCTCGAAGGCACCACGCTCCCAGACCAAGAGTGTCCCTGGCTCCAAAGAGTTGAGAGACCTCTACCACACCGAGGGTGATGGCTCCAAGGCTGATGTGGGAGCCGAGCTCACCTGCGCCGAAGCTCCAAGAGGGAGAGTGGGGTCAGACAAGGGTCCGATGCCCCCCCCTCAGAGCTGGTCACTGGACTTTGGTCATTTTTGTTATGTAACTAGCAGTGGGTTGTTAACAGGACATATTAAGTCTATTAAAGCCAGTCTTGAGGCAAAGATAGCCTTCCAGGCAAAGGACAACTTTAAGGCTTTCTTTAGATATGTTTGAAACCTCAAAGGCAGCACAAAGTAGCATGCAGAACTGATTGTAAATGGATCCACCTATACTGAGCCTTAAGAAATAGCAAATCTGCTGTCTAATTTTATCCCCCTCTTTCCCACTGCTGTCCCCAGGAAACACCATCAAACCCCCTCCCCCCCAAACTATCACTAGGGAGCAGGTCTTAGATGTGCTTTCCAAGGCCAAAATCACTGCATCGATGGGCCCTGATAATATCCCAGAATATTTCCTGTATAGCTTGAAACATTACCAGTTGGTACCAGTGGCGTTACTGTTTATCCATAGCCTCCAGACAGGGCAGGTCATCAATGGCCCTCAGCAGCCACAAACCCACAAATCTGATGAAAGAATGATCATAGAATTATGGAAATGATTATTAAGGACACAGGAAAACCTTCAAACACTGGATCCAACCCAGTTTGGTTTCAAGGGCAGATAATGCCTACCTAATCTGGTAGACTTCCTTGACAAGGTTACCAAGGCATTGGATGAGGGCAAAATGGTGCATACTGCCTACCTTGACCTGACTAAGACATATGACACAAAACCCTACTCAGACACTGTAAACAAATTCATGGATATATAGACATAAGCGCCTATGATATGTGCAAAATTGCCAGCTGGCTCTCATATAGGACCCAGGTAGTTAGAACAGGGGGAGACCTCCTCCACAAAGAGGCTGGCCACAAGTGGAATCCCTCAGGCCTCTGTGCTGGGTCTGCACAATTTTGGTATCTACTTCTTGGAAGTCAGGTCAATGTCAAGGGCCTCTGACTGAGCAAGTTTACAGATGATTGCAAATTAGGAGCAGTCATTGAATGCAACCAAGACACTAACATCCTACAGGAAGGACTAACGCAGATAAATGGCTGGTGCCAAAGCAACAGCTTAAAACTCAATGCCAATAAATGCATAACAGTACCCTTTCAGAAGTCAGTCACCCTAAGGAATTATCTCATCATTTGGGGGTCATCCCTAAGAGTAGAACCAGTAGTCAGGAATTTGGGTACATATGTAGATAACAAAAAAAATTATCTACTCAACATAACGTTCCATCTGGGTTGTCCGTTCTGATTCTTCTTCAACTAGTGGGTTCTGATCCAGCCCTCAGATCCAACTCAGCTATCTTTCACAGCTCATGGTTACTGGAAACTCTCAAGCTCCTCCCTTATCCCCAATGCTCTAGTTCCCTACCATACCTCAGATCTCATTTGCCGCCTTCACGTATGGACGTGGTGTCTGTTAGCTCTTAAGCTTTAGTGCTGTTCTTGTGAATTAAGTATGACATTTATATTTACATCTATCCTTTCCAGTTACATTCTATATTATATATTCCTCCCTTATCCTTCCTACACTTAATCAGTGTAATTTAGCATACCATTGTTGATGATCGTTTCTCCTTTGCTCTTAACCGATACTCTTGTAATCACTTTTCCAATTACCATGGTTGGTAATTTTTCTTTCTTTCTCTCCTTTATAAAAAATGTTTTTCCTTTCTATTATTAATGCTGTATTTTTCACAGAAAGGCTTCAGGATTTAACAAGTGTACAGACTGTGGCCATAAAATCCCAATCTCTCGTTCTGATGCACACGATTCTTGTGTGTACGGTTTGGGTCCGGCTCATTTAATTTAGTCAGATCTTGTTTGCTGATCTTTTTGCTTTTTTAAAGACTTGGAAACAATCATAATATGAGAAATCAATATTGGTTTCTCAAAAGACAGGAACATTGGTTCCCCTAGTATCTTTTTGTTCTTCCAGAAGTCTCAAACAAAATGCTAGGGGGTTGGAAGCAGGGGAGTTGAGGAAGAATTAAAATGGACAACAGATGGAACATTATAGTGAGTACATTACTTTTTATCTGATGTTGTTAACTTTCATTCATTCTTCAAAAAGTGGGACAAAGTCCCCAACTACCTAAACCCAGGGAGGGCTCTAAGAAGGATATTCCTGAGACTGTTGAGCTGAATGCTTCTTTTCTATTTGAGACCAGATCCAATTTGCAATGAGTAATGAAGGATTGAGGATTATCCCAAGTTGCAGTTGCACAGATATCATATACGGAAGATATGGACAGAAATATTGATCAAGTGGCCATGGACCTGGATGAATGGGCTCTTAAAGGTTTTGACAAAGACAAACCCAATTTGTTGTAGACAAAGGAAATGTAATCAGTCATTTGGCTAAAGTTACTTTGGTAACCTGTTTGCCTAATTTTGATTCTGCAAAGGAGACAAATAATTGATCTGATTTTTTTTTTAATTATCTGTTCTGTGTGTACAAAAATGTAATTGTCTGTGAACCATCCGACAAATCTTCTCCTTTGGCCGTGAAATTTGGAAAGAAAACTGGGAGACTGACAGACTGGAGGGATTCTGAATCCACCTTAGGAAGGAAAAACGGGTTGGTTTGTAACAATACTCTATCTTTATGGAAATTTAAATGCAGGGGCTTCAAAGACGTGGCTTGAAGTTCAGAGACTCTGAGCAGAGGTTATGGCTACTAGAAAGATAGCTTTCAAGGTTAAAAGTTTTAGATCACACTTCTCTGATGGTTCAAATGGAGACTGAGTTAAAGCTTGCAAAACTAAATTCAAGTCCCACGGTAGAGTTGCATATTTAAAAGGGGGTCTAAGAAGAAAAGTTCTGCTTATAAAAGTCTTGCAAAGTTTTGAAGACACTAAGGGGGAATTATTTACTTCTATGTGAAAATTAGAAATGGCAGCTAGTTGTACTTTAACAGTTGAGGAGCTAGCCCCTTCATTAAAAACTGTAGTCAAAAACTTTAGGTACTGTTGCTGAAAAGGGATCAGTGCGTCATTGCTGTGCCTCAAAAGCAAATATTTTCCATTTACTTCTGTAAATTTCTAAGTGGAAGCTTTGTGGGAAGATAAAATAATGTGATGTACAGGGGAGGAGAGCTTGGCTTGCCAAACTATCAATGGAAGTGGAGAAAAGTACAATTGTGTACACTTACCATAAATGTAGATGTTCGAGTGTATTCACTGTTGCAGTCATTACCTAAATGATGTCAGACAAAGCCATCAGTATGCGAAGGGGGGAAACTAGATCTGAGGTATGGTAGGGGACTAGAGCATTATGGGTATAAGGGAGGAGCTCGAGAGTTTCCAGTATCCATGAGTTGTAAAAAGTGGCCAAGTCAGATCCAACTCACTTCTTGAGGAATGAATGAAAATTGACAACATTAGATCATGGCTTTCGGGCAACATGTGTCTAAACTAGTAAGGCAATCATTTTGTGTTTCTCAACTTTCAAACAAGGGCATGGCATCTGGGTCCAAGGAAGCCATAATTCCACTGTATTTGGCCCTCATTACACCCATTGTTGAGTACAATGCTCCCTTTGGTTTGTAACTGACTAGGCACATGCAACAACTGGAACATCCACAATGGCTCCTTACAAAAACAATACAGAGAGTAAACAGCATGTCCTTAGCAGATTGCCTCAGAGCCTTATTTCTATACTTTGTTTCCTACAGACTGTTGAGAGACAATCTATGCCTGGTATATAAGATATCCTTGGATCCCACTCTGATGGCTGTTTTGCATATCCTCAAAATGAAGAGCACCAGAATTACTTGATCTAATGATTTAAACTTTGCCTGTGAAATAAATAGGATAAGTTTCGGAGCAGGCTTTCCATCCATGTGAAGCAGAGCTCTTCCCTAACTCTATTCATAAGAAGCCTGGACTAGTGGAAGGGAAACTGGCAATACAACCTGCGTCTAGCACCTAAAGCCTAGTATGAACCTATGAACCTATAACCTCGAAAAAGGGCATAGCAAAATTAATTTAAAATGGGTGGCGAAAGCCAAATACACTCTGGCTAGGCTTATAAATACCCTAGGGCAGATAGCCTAGTATGAACCTATGAACCTATGTCTCTAATGGACAGAGATAGCCTGTGAATCTTGCCCTAGCTAACAGATACCCCCTGAAATAACCTCTAAGGCACATAAACTTGCAGGATACAATTGGGATGCTTGGTTAGGCTTATAAAGGCCCCACTGTCTGTTAGGCTAGTATACACCTACAAATTGCATGTAGGTGGTAGTGGGGTGGTTTTTAGCTTGTACTCTGGAGTGGAATTAGGCCATCCCACAAGTTTTGAAATACAATATCTTCTAATACAGAAGATCAATACCAGAATGAATGACAGATGTGTGGCTATTTTTAGACAGAAGAATTTTGGTTCAGAAATATTAGGTTTCTTCTGTACTGCACATTGTAGAGGCTGCTTTTCCATTTGATCAGTGTTTAAGAGGACTACATTTTTACCACAAAGATATTTAGTATTTAATAAACATATTACCACTGGTGCATCAAAATGCTAATATTATTGCTGCAACTAATTTGTTAGCAGCCCACTCTTGCTGGATCTAGTACTTTGCATGTAACTGCATTTCTAACATATTTTGTATTACAATGGTGTGTCCCAAAACACACATCAGTTTCATAATAAAGCCACATGATCCATAACATTATGTAAATTACATTACTATACAGTAAGTCAGTTGTAACCACAGTCCAAATGTAATTACTGTGTATTGTGATGTAACAATTTTTTTAAGACCCCCCCCCCCCCAACATTACAAAACGGAGCTGTCCTTTTCTGAGTTACTGTGAAGACTTGGAGAGCTACTCCCATCCACTTTGTCATCCTTTTAGACTTGCAAGTAGCTGCAAACGTCTGCAGTCTGACTAATATCAATCAAATGTCTTTACTTACTTTGTTTACTTGCTAATTCTCTCCCTTGTTTGCTGGACATTATACTGCACTGCACCAGTTTCAGTTAATCTGCCTGGAAGTTATCACTGAGGATTACTGCTACAAGTTGCTAATCAATTGCTTTATGTAGTCCAGGGCTTGATTCCTTCAGCTTCCGTTTTCTTAATCTGTAACTCTGAGCAAGTCATTTAACCAGACTGTGCACCCAAGTTGCCCCTGAAAGTGTGTTATTGTGGCCAGTGGGCTTACCTGGTTAACAAATTAAAAAGTAATAAACAAAAATAAGCCTAAAAGACACATGAAAAGTGCACTAAAAACAATATGCGAGAATTCCCCACAGTAGCAGAATGGATTCTGCAGCTTTACTGAATAATAGTGTCAATCCTGCTGAACATTGCAAACTAAGTAATTACCTACACTGCTGAAACCAGCAGAAGGCAATCATGCTTTTTTACTCCAGTGAAGTAAACAGAGTGCAAGTGGTATGCCCCTTTAAACTGTCCTTGTTAGTCTCACTAATCCACCTAAACCAGTTGTTACAGTTAAAACTGACTTTGGACTAATGCCAGCCTCACTGACATGCAACTAACTAAGGTAAGTCCCTACCTTATGGAGTTTCTGAAATGTAAAGATATTACTTCATTATGACATTTCCTAAGAGGCTACCATCAGATATGAAAATACGGAATGGCACAATATGCAGATGCTTTCTTCCAGCTGTGATGCGGGCTGCACACAAAACTACCCAGGCACACCCCACATGAGGAACTTTCGACTGCTACTATCCTTCATGTCTGTCAGGTACTGTAAGAAATCTCTCTTCTCAATGTCTCTGGGTGACAGACTTGAACCTCTGCTTGCCAAGTATTGTTCCTATGTAATGTATTCAGGTAGTCAATTGCAGAGATTATCAAAGCAGTGATATGACATCACATTTCACTGGATAAATGCTAACTAAAATGTGAATTCAGATCAAAGTTATGTACTGATGAGATACATGCTCATTTCTTCAGTGTTATGTGATCACTTTGTTACTATATTTAGAGATGCAGGGATATGAATACAATGTGCTTACTCCTTTGTAGAAACATTACATTACGTACTGTAATAATTTTAATTGGTAAGGACTTGATCAGTCAGTTCTGACTGATTAAGATCCCCAATCACTGTGAATACAATACTATTTACTGTATACATAATACAGGCAAAACAGGTCTACAGTTAGTGGAATATGGTCTAATGGCCAGACAGCATTAGTAAAGACATGTGTGTCAAGTGCAGTAAACAGAGCCAATGTGCTCCAACCTTTTAACAGATTTATGTTCTCAGGGATAATCTGTATAGCTCTCATGATGTCCCGATAAATGGGTGATGGCAAATGTTTTTACAAATGCTACAAGCAGACAGGTACAGAGAACAGAAGTGGAGGCAACTGTTGTAAAACAGAGCTGAAGGAATGACAGCAATGCATGATGGAAGAATCTTAACTTGGAACACTTGATAATTTAACTGTAATTCAATCATCTATGTACAAAACAGTAAACATGACAGAAAAGGGAAGTGGAACAGACTACATACCGTTTCGATCTGCTAACCATTTCCTTCCATGGAATTGACCTCTTCTTCTCTAAGAGTGCAATATCTAAATAGAAAAAGCAACTACACTCACTAGGGAATTAAGGTTCAGAAATAAATACATTTATGACATTACTTGCTGCAGATCAATGCTATCAATTTAACTGAAGAACATCTGGCTAGAAGTGTTGGCAAAAGCAGAAGTTTAAGTTAAAAAGCTGTACCAGCTTAGCTGACAGCCTTTAGCACCGTCAGAACGTTCACAAGTGTGGGCGATGACCTGAACCTCAAACATAGTCATTGCTACACCAATGACTATGAGCAAATGACAACTAACGCCATTAATACAGCTTTAACAAATGCATTCTTTTTTATTACCTTTGATAACTTGGAAGGTGAAACTTCTCTTCCCATTCTTAACTGCACAACTACTTTCACAGAGCAAAGCAGCATAGGAGTTACCTGCAAACCCTCTGAAAATAATCTGTATCCACTGAAATAATTGCAATTTATTATACTTTAAAAATCCGCACATAACTAAAGAGTCTCTGTATGTAATTGGTAAAGGCTAAAACCAGTAAACACATGCATATATGTTGTTATCCTTTCACAGCCATAACTAGGTCACCAGGCATCCCCTCAACTCAATACTAAGGGCAAAAAGAAAAAAAGGTCTTCCTTGAAGCTGAGACTCAAATGTTTTTAAACAGACAAACTGGAGGGAAAAAGGGCTTTCCAAAATTTGCAAATCAAAAAGAGAAAAAGCTATATAAAATAAATAAATAAATTTGGAGGGGGCAGCTTAGAGTGTCAGTAACTGAATATGCATTTTGGTTTGTTTGTGTCTTTCGGCTTTCCCCAGTTAGGGGTTGCCACAGGGGAACTCCGGTCCGCTAATGATTGGTAGTTGATTTTTACGTGCCAAGTTACCAGCCCTGATGCACAACCTTCAACGAAGGTACGTCCATTCAAGCATGTCTCCACGCAAAAGAAGCTCTAGCTGAGAATCGAACCAGACAGCGTCTTACTGTAAGGCGACAATGCTACCGCAGCACCACCACCACGGGATGAATATGCATTTTGCTTACAGCTAATAAATGCTTTAATTTAAGAAGCCACAATATCACTAGCAGCTTCTTAAATGAATGCCAGTACTTTACATAGGTCCCATCAGCAACTGCCAATTACGCCTCTAACTGCTTTAACTCTAGGCAGGACACCCCCTTTGCATCAGTCAGTCATTTGTAGCAGGTGGTTACCTCTTGGAAGGGAAGAAGAAGGAAGTCCTATATTACAGAATCTGGAACGTCTGAAGTAAAATATGGCTCTAACTGATTCGGTCATGTTGACTAATGTCGCCAAAAATGGGCAGGGGTTGTTACCGGTGATAAGTGGGTTAAGGACCTGGCCTACTCTGACCCACGCCAGGGACCCTTGCTAACGGTGGGAGGTGAATATGTCCTGTATTGGCCAGTGTGTGCCCGCCATAAAGCCCAGCAGCCCTGGGTCAATAAGCTACTGGCTGGCCAGTGTCTAGTTGCCCAGCCTGGGTTACCTGGGATAGCTCTGTTGAGCGAAAGCTGGACGTAAAACCAACCAACCTGCCAAACATGAACTGAGAATTGCTATGCTTAATGTAGGTTCACTGATGGAACATAGCTTGGAAGTGGATTACTTGATGATACGGAGAAGGCTGGACATCTTATGTATCCAAAAGACAAGATAGAAGGGCAGTGCAGCAAAACCACTTGGCTTGGGATCCAGAGTCTACTACTCAGGTGGAGGGCAGGCTAGAAATGATGTAGAAATTGTGGTGAGAAAGAGGCTTCAGAAGGCAGGAAAGGATATTATCAGAATTAATGACAGACTCATGGCAGTCAGACTCCTGTGTAATGATAGGGCAGTAGTCATAATCTCAGCCTATGCCCCACAGCAGGGTTGTGATAGTGAGGAAAAGAGTTCATTCAGACAGCAGTTGCAGGACCTACTAGATAAAGCAGGACAATATGAATTGGTGTTGATAATGGGTGACTTGAATGCACATATTGGGACAGAGAGAACAAGATATGAGGACTGCCTGGGCTCACATGGGTGGGGCAACAGGAATAAAGGAGGAGAAGCCATTCTAGACTTCTGTCTCGCAAATGGCTTGATAGTAGCCAACACATGGTTCAGAAAGAGAGAGAGTCACAAGATCACATACAAGAGTAGTCGATATGCAACTCAGTAGACTTCCTCCTAGTAAGGAAAAAGCACTGGGGTAGAATCCATGATTGCAAAGTCATCCCCAGTGAAACAGATGGCCCACAGTATAAACCACTAGTTGCCACAATCATCTGCAAGCAGTAGTCAGAGAAGGCTCTAAGGTCAACAGACACCAGGCTGAAGACCTGGAACTTGACTGGAGAGAAAGTACAACAGTTCAAGGAATTACTCATAGCTTTAGCACCCCAAGAAGAGCAGGAAATAGGTGGAGTTGAAGAATAATGGCAGGCCTAAAAACAGCATGTGTTAGGACTACAGAAAAGATATGTGGCTGAGCTAGGTATGGAAATAAGGTACATAAGGAAAGCTGGTGGTGGAATGCAGAAGTCCAGGAAGTCATCAGTGCAGGAAGAAGTGGGAGACAGAAAAGACTGACCAGGCTAGGAAGGACTACTGGTTGGCTAAGAAAGAAGTTGAAATAGCAAAGAATAGGGCATCAGAGGCACTATACCAACTTCCGGAAAGTGACTCAGTAAGGGGCACAAAGAAACAACATCAGGTTGTAAGGCAAAGACAGAAAGATAAAGAAGATAGTCATACACTCTTCATAAGGGATGTCAGCAACAACCTGCTCACCAGTCCAGAGGACATCAAAGGCAGACGGAAGGAGTATTTCCAGCAGCTTCTGAAAGAAGAAAACCCCACAGAAGCTGTTCTGCCCCAGAAACAGCCCACGATGAGAGAAGAGGAGGAGCTCATTCTAGAAGAAGTAAGAACAGCACTAAGGAAGATGAAGTCAGGGAAAGCAGCAGGCTCAGATGAGGTCACAGCAGATATGACAAAGTTACTGGGTGGGACAGGGGAGAAATGGCTCCTGAGGGCACTAATAGCAGTGTGGAGAGAAAGGCATATCCCAGATGACTGGAGAATAAGCATACTCATGCCAGTGTACAAGAACAAAGGGGACATCCACAACTGTGGGCAGTACAGAGGCATCAAACTCCTATCACATTGCATGAAAGTCCTGGAGAGGGTGACTGATAAATGGATACGCAGAGTAGTAGAATGTAAGATGGGAGATGAGCAGTTTGGAGTCAGATCAGGATGCAGCACAATTGACTCGATGTTTGCAGTGAGACAGATGCTTGAGAAGAAGCTAGAGATGAGGAGAGAGTCCAACTGGGCATTCCTAGACTTGGAGAAAGCATATGACAAGGTCCCAAGAAAGCTGATCTTGGCAGTACTCCGGTGGTTTGAAGTCCCAGAAACATTGGCAGAATTAGTGCAGGCTATGTACAAGGACCTAATGACTCATGTACGAACAGCATTCGGCCTCACAGAGGGGTTCCCAGTGGGAGTGGGTGTACATCAGGGTTCAACTCTGAGCCCACTGCTGTTCATACTGGTGATGGACTACATTAGCAAACAGGTTGGCGGGGATGGATCAACAAAGCTGCTGTAAGCAGATGATGTGGCAGTACAGGCAGACTCTGAGCTACAACTTCAGCAAAGGACAGGAGAATGGAATGCAAAGCTGAAGGCACATGAGATGAAACTAAGCACAGATAAGATGGTGGTAATGGCAGCAAATTGGGGAAATCAGAAGATGCTGAGAATAGAGACAGAAGAGAAGATAGTGGAACAGGTAAACAGCTTCAAGTATCTGGGAGGGGTAGTTGAGGAGAAGGGTAGTCTGAATGAAGAGGTCAAAGCTAGAGTCAGAGGGGCTGCAGCCAACTGGCATAGAGTATCAGGTGTAGTCTATGACAGAAGAATGCCAAAGAAGCTGAAAAGTAAGGTGTACAAGACAGTGGTGTGAACAGTACTACTGTATGGTGCAGAAACCTGGGCAGTAAAGACAGAACAGTTTAAGAAGCTAGAGGTGATGGAAATGAAGTGCCTGAGTGTGGTGGTAGGATACACACTGTAGGACAGACGAAGAAATGAGGACATAAGAGCAGAAGCCAAAGTAGCTCCAATTGCAGAAAAGATCAAAGAGAACAGATTATGCTGGTTTGGGCACATGTGTAGAAAAGCAGAAGGCAATCTGGTGAGGAAGATTTGGGACAGACAGGAAGAAGGTAAGAGGAGGTGAGGACATCCAGCAAAGAGGTGGATGGATTGAGTGACAGAAGATCTGCGACAGTCAGGCATGAGTATCGAAGAAAGCAGAAGTATGGCACTGAATCGAGAGAGTTGGTGACAGTGAACGTGATACCCCGACTCCATGTAGAAAAATGGGAAAAAGGGGGCTGATGATGATGGAACGTCTGAAGTAACCTGAAAAGCATGAGATAAAAGGGCTAAACCATAACTGGTCATATCAGGTCTGGTAATTCACAGCCCGAAAGGCCAGAGTAGCAGCAGTGTAGAACTTTTTTCCCAATCTTTCCATTGTTGTACTGTCCTCGCAATAGGGAAGCAGTTTATTGGAAGGCTTATCAGAAGAAACAGAAATAACACAGGAGTCATCAGGTATGTTATAAATAATTTTTTTAGGGGAAAGGGTGGTGAGAATCAGGTGACTGAAAAGCTGAAAATGTATCCAACAAAGCAACAAGAACAGGACTAACAGTAGAGGGCTTAGAAGACTCTATTTGGAGGAATTCATATAACCTTTTCAGAACATCAGAAATCTGGGTGTAATCTCACTAAAAAAAATTCCATCATACCAGAGATAGTATCCCCAAAGGAAATCTCCTCAAAAGGAGAGTCTGGACTATAGAGCCCTCCTCCTCAGAACCATAATCCAATGGAGAGGGAATCTGGGAGGAACAGACCAAAGGCTCTTCATCAGAGTCGAAGTCCTCATCGGAAGAGTCCTGCGCCCTGGGCCTCTTAAGTGGAGTACAGGACCAACCGGGGTGGTGGTGGGGTTTGGGGACAGAGACTCACTGAGGGGGCTTCAAAGCCATGACAGCATTAAATAATCACCGTGTACAACCCTGCCATTCATGCAGAGGATCATTAGGAGCAGGGGAATATGCTTTGTCTTCTGCTTCTTCTTTAAAGGGATGTCTACCTACAAATCTTAGGAGATTTGGACCCCTGCTGGCACTCAATCAACGATGTGGGAATCTCCTCCCTAACAAGAATCCATTGGACATTCCTCAGTCCCTTGGATATGAACAGCTGTGGAGGAGGTAGTACAGAAGTAGAATCTGACCTAACTTCTTTAGCCTTCTTAACACACGGCTGACCCTTGGGCTGGGATGACTCCATCATTGCACCCTGCACCAACTGGTTTTCCAGGTAGATGGATAAGGAGGAAAGATGACTATGCAGAGTTTTAGGGACAAATGTCTGACAAATAGGCACAATGTATGGCTGTGCTGTGAGAAGCACCTAAGCAAACAAACAGGACTCATGACGGCCCTTATGGGGAATTTGTCTCCTACACTGGCATTTTATCTTTCTGGATGACTTGTAACCTTACAACAAACAAGGAAAAGGCAAGATAAGAAGAAAACCCCCAATCTGAAATGGATTGGCAACCAGTAGACCAAGGAACATTTAGACAGATGATCAAAGATGGTGTTCGGACTGGTGGCAAAGAATTTCTGAGGATGGTACATCTGTACATCACCTTTATGCCCTACACCATGAGCAGGGAGCATACGTGTGATGTACAATGTCCCTATTACAACCAAAGGCTTTGGTATACTGGCTGAACACTGGGCTACCCTTGGCAGGGGATCCCTAGTGTAATGAATACTACAATAGTGAAATGGAAGGGAATACTACAATAGTGATATGGAAGGGCATCTTGTGTGTATTTGTGTGAAATAAGTAAAAATACTTGGGCTACCGTGCATATGTTAGTGTGAAACATACCTGAAGTACATTACTATGTCTGTATTTTTTTCTTTTTACGACAATCAGATATGAGATATACACAGTCAACAATAGAGCTACAATTGCTAGGTATGGGAGCTGTCTGTGCATTAGAATGATTAACTTGATCACTACAACAGGATCAATCAATCATTAGTCTGGCTTAGTAGGACTGGTATGCATTTGTGTAAAGAAAGTTAGAATACTGTACTATGGCCATTTTGTTTACCATAAAAGGGACATTTGAGAAGTATGCAATCAAGTGGCAGTAACTGATAGTTATGGACAACGGTGAACTGTAATAATAGCAGTCTGATTGGTCTTGTGGTATAAAACAATTAGGAAGGTGAGCCCCAAACAACATGCACATTTGTGTACAGTAAAAAAAAAAAAAAAAAAAGTATGAGGCGATCATCGTTTGAAAACTGCCCAGGACCCAAGGTACATTAAATCCACCACTGTTATTGATCTTGATTCATTGTAATCCTGATTGGCAGCATAGCAGACACAGTACACAAAGAGTTTGAACTTACCTGCTCCCTGTGCCTATGAAAACTTGTGCCCATCATTATCCAAAGTTCTGAATTCTTCACATTTGAAATAAGTGCTTACTTCATCCACAAAGAACATTTTCATACAATCTGTAACCACATCCAGCCTTTCTACCACATCACAGCCTACAATATAAACACACTTTCATATAAGCTTTTATGTCTCATTTCTCCCTTTACAGAATACACAGACTAAAATGAATGTCCCCAGTGTGCCACCTTTTGTATTTTCTGCACCAGATCTTTCAAGCTAGTCTTATATTTATATCTAAGTGATTCCATTTCTGAAGTACATAAAAGTTGTGCATGATATTCATACACTATACTCTTTTTCCTCGACAATCCCACTTTCTTTTACCTTCTTAGGCTCCCAACCTTTCAAAAGCATTAGGCAATAAACAGTCTTCCATACACTCTTTGTGCTTATTAGAAATAGTTGGGCTCTAAAAATCACAACAGTTTTTGACCAATAAATCCTCTGCATTTCAACTTATGTTGTATGAACATATAATAAACATGTAGCAAAGCATAATAAAGAGGATGAAGATGATGACTTAAGCACAGCCCCTTTACACAACTTTGTATGAAATATTCCTCTTTTTTTTTTCAAAACAGGTTTATTGTTTTAACATATAAGAGAAATATCATAACAATTTTATACAAGTAATTAAAAATAGGTATTATTATAATATTCAACAAAACAACTAAAGTATTTACAAAGACATCCACTACAATCAGATCAATTAATTAAACTAAAATACCATGCTATTGAAATTAAAATTTTTTTAACAAATTTTGTAAATTATCCCATACAATATAATAAGATGTTATTTTATTTGTTCTTGTCCTAATTGTGTTTATTTCCATATGGCACACTATATTCATAACATTTTTAAATTCATTGAACGAAGGAGGTGTATCTGAAATCCAATTTCTAGTTATTATTTTCCTAGCCACTGCTAGAATAGACCATAACAAGGGAAGCTTAACCTTTTTAACACTTTGAGGTACAGGTGTGTTGAATAATATAAGAGATTTAGAAATAATGAAATTATCTGTAAAAAGAGCCTGCAAAATTCATTAATTGACTTCCAGTATTCTTTCAATTTTATACAGTCATAAAACATATGAGCCCAGTCAGCATTAATTTCTACATTACATCTCTTACATAAATTATCTTTATTATTTATTTTATTCATCATCAAAGGTGTATAAAAAGATCTATGTAAAAATTTCCATGTATAAAGTCTCCAGACAATGGAAGACATAGTTCTATAAGCAGATTCCAATATATATTGTTTATCTTGTTGATTTGGTGGGTCCCCATTAATAGAAGTGAAATAATTCCAGTATGAATCTACACTGTAAAAGTTTCTTGTCTGATAATTTTATGTATGTATGAAAGTTTACCTTTATCAGAAACTTTATGTTGTAAATTTAATATCAAGTAATCAATCAGTGTTGGAATAGATTCTTTAACTGTTATAGACATTAGATCTATTTTATTAATGAGATGTTGTCTAAAGGTCTGAACCTCTAACCAGCAAGTTTCTCTTAGATCAAATTCTTGTTTTAAGAAATCTAGATTTTTAACTTTATTATCAGATATCAACTGATACCAGTACTTTAGATCATTATCTATAGTTAAATGAGTTCCTTCAGAAGTAGATGACAAAAGCATACCCTGAGTATACATTATAGGAATACAATAAAATTCCATTCCCTATACTTAGGGTGCATGAATATAAAGTTACGATAACTAATAATAATATTTAATGGGTAACAAACCATATGTTTAGGTGTAATAGGTGAAGTACAAAATTCCTTTAGTAACCATAACATGGAGTTATTTACAATCATATTTTTATGTGTTAAGGAGATTTTCATGAAGTGCATACTAATTAGCTCCCAATAATCTTTCCATTTTGTGACATATGACTGCTCTATTAATAAAGTAATAACTTTTACAAGAGAAGAGATAGTATATAAATTAAAGTCTGGAAAAGAAATACCCCCTTGAGACCAGCTATTAGTATGTTTCTTTAATGCAATCCTAGGTCTATTAGGTGCCCATAGGAAATTTAACATTAGTGTATTCAGTTTCTTGATAATTATTTTTGTAGGTGGAAGTATTATTGATTGTATTAAGTATAAAATCTTGGGGAATATTATCATTTTAATAATTGTAAGTCTCTCCTCCATAGTAAAAACATATTATTCCAGGTATTACAAAGATTTTGTATATTAAGAAAACAGGTATTATAATTATTATATATAACAGATTTAATATCTTTAGATAGTATTATACCTAAATAAGTTATCTGACCTGAATTGGGTACATATTTAGTAAAATCACTAATGAGAATATTTTTCGTGTATATATAGGTAGTATTTTAGTTTTACTTCATTGAATATTAAACCAGAAATACTTTTAAAATTCATCATTTTATCAAATAGAGACTGCATAGAAGAATTAGATCCTGCTGATGTAATTAGAACATCATCTGCAAAAAGTTGAATTTTGGATGTTGTATTTTCATCTATTTCAAAACCATCTATGTCAGTACTGTTTCTGATCAAATTAGCCCAAGGCTCCATTACTAAAGTGAATAATAGTGGAGAAAGTGGACATCCTTGTTTTGTACCTTTAAGAATGGGTATTTTTGTGAAACATACGTTCCTACCTTAATATAAGCCAACGTTCCTTTGTATAAATGCTCAATTAGATTTACAAATGCATCTGAGAAGTTTGTGCACTTCATTAAGGTAAACAGATAGTCCCAACTTACTGAATCAAATGCTGAACTTATATCAAGACTAATAAGTGTTAAATCTTTCTTTTCCTATTTGCAAAATCTATTAATTTTAAAGTTCTTCTTATATTATCAAAAGTATTTCTATTTACAATGAAGCCTGGCTGATCTATATCTATAATGCGAATGATTGTCTTCAATCTATCAGCAAAGATACTCATAAACATTTTATAATCAACATTAAGTAATGAGATGGGCCGATATGAAGAACATCTAGTTGGATCTTTATTAGGTTTTAAAATTGGCGAAATAAATGTATATTGCCAAGATGGGGGGGGGGGTTATTAACTCAGTTTGGGCCAAAATAAAAACCTTATGTATTAATGAATATGTACTTTTAGAAAGGATTTTATATATCTCTGGTATAATACCATCATTACCCGGTGCTTTGTTTGATTTAAGCTTATTTATTTGTGTAATAACTTCTGTATATGAAATACTCTTGTCCAATAGTTTAATCTGTTGTTTATTAAGCTTTTTATTCATGTTTGTGGTTATAAACTCCTTTATTTTATCTTTAGGTTCCATGTTAATGGTATTATGGTTAATTTTGTGAAAGTGATTTCTAAATTCATCTAGTATTTCTGGTATACTAGAAACATTCTTCTTTTCCTTAGAGAAAAGATTTCTTTGATATGGTTTTGTTTATTCAACCTTTTGTTTTATTTTTAAGTCTATGTAAGTATTTGGGGCTTATTGAATAAGACAAAACTTGTATTTCTCTAAAGTTATTTTAACTTTATGAGTTAAAATTTCTTTGTATTTCTCATTTAGTTTGTTTATTTCTTCAATAACTTTCTTGTCCATAATATTTTCTTTATTATTATGTTTATAAGAGTCTAATTTACTTTGAATATCTAACAATTCCTTATCCCAAGATTTCCTTTTATTATTATACCATCTGATACTTTGTCCATATAGATATGATTTTAAGGCATCCCAAACATAAACAATGGAGACTTCAGGAGTATTATTTATGTCTAAAAAATGTTTTACTTCTGAAAGTATATATTCTTTATAGTCTTTTAGTTGAGTTAAGTATGCTGGTATCCTTTTGATCTGAACATTATGAGTATTTTTATCATGAATTCAAAAACAATTGAATTATGATCAGATATAGGACATGAAATGATTTTGGAATTAATTAAATCTGTTACCATCTGGTTAGAAATAAAGACCCTATCTATTTTTGAATAAGTTTTGTATCTGTTAGAAAAAAGGTGTATGGTAATGACTTTGAATCTATCTGATTATTAATATCATTCAAATGATAAGAATTAGCAAAATCATTTAAATGTTTTGCATTAGATGTAATTCTTCTTTTCCTATAGTGGTAGTATCACTTTCATGTAGTATACAATTAAAGTCACCAGCTAAAATAATATCTCCTATAGAGAATTATATGATCTTATCAAGATGATGTTTCACTGTATTAATACCAATTCCAGGTATCCAATATACATTAATTAAAGTGTAAGTCTTCCCATTAATTTGTATTGTAACCATACAAAACATTCCTTTGTCATCCTGATAAGACTTAATGGTTTTAGGAATGGGCATACTTTTATTCCATAAAATAGCCACTCCTCTTTTTCTGAGTGTGCTCTGAACTAACCAATACTGTATATTTGTTTGTGGCTAGTTTATCAATATCTTTTTTCAAGAGATGGGTTTCTTGCAGGAAGACTAAGTTGGCCTTATCTAAATTAATGTATCTTATTAGGCTTGCCCTTTTACATGGATTATTCAATCCATTAATGTTTAAAGAAATTCCTTTTAAAGATGTCATTTGGCATTTTTAAAACTTAAGAATCTTATGATCAAAATAACAAATAACAAGATAAGTAATGTTACATCTCCTCCTTTAGGTGTACCTTTAAATATAGCTGTATTTATTGAATCTCTTATGGGATTTCGTATAGGATTCAATTTTGTTTGTAGTGACAATGAATGTACAAAATATATTGTGGATGTCAAAACTATATACAATGAACAAGTGAAAATAATGTAAGGATTAAACCTTGCATCCAGCCTGGAGTTATAAACTCCAACTTAGAGTAGTATTTACCACTCAAGTTAACCCCCTACCCTAAGCAGCAGTACCTCAGCTACCACCTTATCAATTTAATACTAGTTATATTTAACTGAGGTTAACAGTTTTCAATTCAATTATCTAGCAAGACAAGACTACACATTTGGTAAAACAGCATCATATAAACTAAAATAAACCTTTTTTTTTTTAAAA
This sequence comes from Protopterus annectens, assembly GCF_019279795.1. Classification (NCBI taxonomy): domain Eukaryota; kingdom Metazoa; phylum Chordata; order Ceratodontiformes; family Protopteridae; genus Protopterus; species Protopterus annectens. The sequence goes on from NC_056729.1 coordinate 1,881,454,724, forward strand.
AAACTGTTCATACTACTATATACATCCATGTAATACAAAACATGTGTATTCAAATAGCATTCAAATAATCTTGATGTTAGAAATCAAGAGGAGAGAAAAATAAGTTCTAACATTCATTTAAATCAAAAACTTTGGCTAATATGATTCAGACATTACATATATTAAGATGCATCTATTTTCTGTCATGTAAATGCAATTAACAGCTTCCAAAAAAACCTTGAATTGCTTGTATATGAGCATTTACTCAAACTCATTATTGTCAACAGAATAAAGTGTTGTATTCATAGAAATTGTTATAAATCATACTGCATAGTTATGCAGATTCTCAGAAACACTTATATACATATATACACACACACACACACACATATATATATATATATATATATATATATATATACACACACACATATATATATATATATATATATATATATATACATACACACACTACACACACACACACATACACACACACACACACACACATATATATATATATATATATATATATATACATACATACATACATACACACACACACACACACATATACATATGCATACACACACACACACACACACACACAAACACATACACATACACACACACACACACACACACACATATATATATATATCTGATCTCACTGAGTTATGTCCTTACTGAGCACTATCTTACTTGCTGTCCCTACAATAAATCTGTCTGCTTTATACAAAATAATGCACAGCAAACACATTTTAGTAACCAGATTTTACAACCATGCTATACTACTGCTTTAAAATATATCACATGACAATTTCTTCCAGTATAGAGTTATAAAATTATTTATGCTTGTCAATCAGATGAATTAAATGAGTTATAGTAATGTATATGTTTGGAATATAAGTTTTTAACACAGATTATTAAGCTGCTGTTAAGTAGATTTTCAAAAACATTTGAATAAATGTTTCATTTTCTATGCCTTCTAAAATAAGACATTTACTTACTACAAGAAACTGTATCATTTAAACTCATTATAACTGACATATTTTATGAATTATAACATAGATATTTAAGTAATTATATAAAATAACTCACATTTAGATGTTAAAGAGTTCATTTTCTTTCACATAGTCGCATTTGTATCATTTCTATTTCCTGGTAGAGTGTCATTGCTGAATCTGTGATGTGTCAGTGTGATATCTAGGTCAAATGTGAGACTAGCTGCTTTCAGCTTCTCTGTGAGAATTCTGAGAGTTGAAGCTTTTGAAGTAGCTCATGGACACTGTGCATGAGACAGCCCACATCCCAGATTGTCTCTCTTAACATTTTGGCGGAAACTTATTAAAAACTAGTGACAAACATTCATTTAGCAGTGTAAATGCATCTAAACATGACAAAACCTTCACAATGTATTTTACAGGTTATTACAGCCTCTATGTAAGTGAAATTAAGCCCAAAATTATTAATAAGTAATAAAACTCAATATTTTTGTCCCAACTCAATTTTTATGCAAATCTTATTATTTACTGTGTCTATATGATCAAAAGCATTTCTATATATTAATAAAGAAAAGAAAAGAGAGTAGAAAGTAAAAGGGTGTAAGGCAGAAATAAAAAAAATGTAAGAGAAAGCTATAAGAAGTATATACAATGGAATATTACTTACTGTTTATATTAATAGAGTTAAAAATAAAACATTATTTACTATTATTTAGTTCTAATTATTATTAGTTAAAGCATGACAGATTATTTACAAACAAGCATAAGCAGTGTAATCAAGAAAGTATAATTAGGAATAACATTTGAAGAACATATAAACTTTTACAAGGAATAAATATGTTATTATTCTATTAATCATATTTTCATTACTCTTCTCTCCTGCCTTCCCACCCTTCACCCACTACATAATCTAAATAGAATGTCATTGTTTAAACAAAGAAAAGAAGAAAAGGAGAAGAAAAAAAAAGATAAAGAAAAAAAAATGTATCAAATTACTGACCTTACTTCTCCTTTTCAGAAAGAGAAACAAGTTGAATCACAACTTGCCATTAAATCTCCAGATATTTTGACTAGTTATGAAACAATACATTTCTTTGCACACAGAAAATAACTTTGATTAAATCTTTTTCAAAATATTTGTTGCTTCTTGGAAATGCAGGAACTATATTTAAAAAGATTAATAATGAAATAAAATGATGAGAGAAAAAAACCTAGAACAAATCATTTGTTTTTTAGTCTCTTCTTATTCTCTGAAGTCTTCCACGAAGTTTCAGTTGCCAGTCTCTTTAATGAAGGACTAGCCCATTCCATTTCTTCTATTTTATCCAAAATCTTATTTTTTTTTGATAAACAGTAAAGCGGAGTCTAAGTCATCAAAAATTTTAGGTCCATCAGGAAGGAAGATTTTAAGCTTGGCAGGAAACATAAGGTATGTTTTAAACTGTGCTTTTTTAAGCTCCCTTATTAGTGGCAGAAAAACTTTTCTTTTAGCTATTACCATGGAAGAATAGTAATTGTCAAAACGCACAGTTGTCTCATTAATCTTAACAGGAACTTTAGCCCAAGCAGATTTAAGAACCATCTCTTTATCAAAAGATGATAGAAATCTAACTATAACTGATCTAGGATAGTTTTTGTTAGAGTTAGTATTAGCTATAGATCTATGTGCTCTTTCGATACCAAAAGAGAATGCTTCTGGTAAGTCTAAAGTTTTAGGGAGCCATGTTGTTAAAAAAGAAGTAATCTTGTTACCTTCAATATTTTCTGGCAGTCCAAAAATCCTAATGTTATTGCGCCTAGATCTATTTTCCAGGTCATCCAGCTTTGTTTGTAAATGTGTATTTTGTTTCAGCAGAAACTCAATGTTGATTTCCTCTTCTTGTATTCTATTTTCCATGTCATTCACAGCTTCTTCTATGCCTGTCATCTGGATCTTCTGTTGTTGCAGGTCTATATGTAACAAGTCTATTTGTTTTGTAGTTTATTCTATGAAGGTGTCTATTTTAGTATCCATTTTATCCATCTTAGCAGTAAGTTGCTGGATTATAATTATCAGAGACTGAAGTTCTTTCTTGATGCTGGAGTCTTGAGAATTTGTCTTACTGGAACTCATTTCAGACTGATAAACTGACAGGAAAATTTCCAAAGTGATTTCTGACAGGAATATTGTTAAGATTTCCTTTCTTTTTTAGATATAGTTCAAGAACTATATAAAACAAACATATTTAGAAAGAAAATTACTTCAAAAATTATTTTTTTAAGTAATTAATTCCTGTCAGTGTAATGAAATTGGTGGAGCTGAAGAAATCTGCTGCTATCCTGTGTTCATCCTTGGCCACGCCCTGAAATATTCCTCTTGATATGGTTCAAATGGGGATCTCAAATTACCGGAAAAATTAAAACCAAGAATATCTGCCCCTAACCCTATGCAAACCTACCTGTATTAATTATTCCTACAGTAAACATATGCCATATGGTATACACTTCACATGTCTTATCACCACACACATCTACATAACTAACTGATTGCATTCATAATTTCCCATTTCTAGTCCTCTGTTGTTTTTACTAATATTTTAACAAACAGCTAGAACCAAATTTAGCTGAGATGCAGCTGAGACAGTGTCCTTGCTTAACTCCATTATTCGGCTTGACCTCAGCACCATTCTATCAATTTGCTACTGGAATGACATAAACATGTTTATACTGTGATTTGACAGCTCTACTTGTTATATTTGTCTTCCAAAACATTTCATAACTAAAGGCATTTTATATTATCATAGATCTTAGAAATGTCACAAGCCACCATTCCCTCTTCCTGCCTATTTGTCACAAATGTATCTGCTATTTCTTTAGCACAATAACCATTTTTTTCTTTACTTTTGATAAACCTAAATACGTCCCTTTGCAACACTTCTAACACCTCTGTCATTCTCATTTGTATTAATTCCTTCAATACCAATGTTAATAAAAGTAATCGACCTCCAATTTCAAAACCTTTGCCTATCTGCCTTCATACAAACTTTACAAAATTAAAGCATAAATATGTATTCTGCAGGTCCTTATCCATTTAATACTGCTACAGGCAGCACCTTTTGATCCTTATCTAGTATTTGTTAAAATGTATATGAAATACCATCCTGTTTAACTGGTTCCCTGTCCACAGTTTCCCTAGTTAGGATGACTACTCTTTGGGATCTCCCCTGAAGACAGTTCATGTCTAGTGGGTCTAGACAGGTCAACAAAAGGAAAGTAAATAAATAAGTAAATGCAATGTTTTAATGTTGACAACATGTTTAGTATGTGGTATGAAGGCCTTGAGAATAATGTTTCAGCAATACAACTTGTGGGTTTAGTTCTGAACCTAGCAGCTACGTCTGTAGCATGACAGCAGTTACACAGTCATGTTCTTCATGTCACTTGGCATCTCAATGGATGCAGCACACTCAGAGCCACAGAGTTCAGTCCTGAATCCCAAAGTCAGGCACCCATGTTGACAGCACAGCTGCAGATTTCGCGATTTAGTGTTCTCAATCTTATCTGATGGTCAACTGCGTTTTTCAACTTACAGTTCCAGGATATGATTGAGATCTCCAAGTAACAAGCCCATACTGGCAGTATGGCATGAACTACCAATACAGTGGTCCTGAGAGCACCCCGGTACTATTAGGTTTTACCTCATATCATGCGTTCCGGCCCCAAAACCCGGACCACACCACAAAAGGAGGGGGTGTATCCATATTCATAAAGGATACCCACACCTCCAGGTTGGTGGCAACGCACGAAGCTTCGGAAAACATCCAGGTGCAACTAACCATAGGCAAAACTGCTCTACAAATTGTAGCATGCTACAGGCCACCCTCTCAAACTCAGGAACCCCACACAGCCTTCCTGAAGACACTGGAGGGTATAAATGTATCTCCAAACACCATCATACTGGGTGACTTCAACTACCCGAATATAGACTGGGAACATTACTCAAGCCCTAACTTTCTAGCCCAACTGTTCCTGGAGTTCATAAATTCAAATGCCATGGAACAGCTAGTCACTGTTCCCACGAGAGGAGAAAATATACTAGATCTCATTATCACAAACATGGGGACAAAATGCTCCACACCGGAAGTATATCCCTCATTGGTGAGATCTGATCATAAACTAATCTCACTGGAAATCCACATCCCGCCCCACCCCAAACAAAAAGACCACAGTGAAGAACTTCTAAAGCAAACTTCACACTACTCAAGACTGGTGTGGTATCCTTCAAGGCCCCTGAGCCAACGGAAACCACAACCCAAGCTGCGGAAGCCCTTACAAATGCCTTCTATGAACACCTCCAGGACTGCATGGATCAGGCAATCCCAAATAAAACCAAGACTCTTTCCACAAAAGGCAAACGTCCAGTCTGGTGGACCCCAGCCATTAACAAACTTTACAATAACAGGAGAAAGCTATTACATGATAGACCAAAATCCATAAAAGGGAAGTCACCCCTGATCATTATTAGTAAAAAAAATACGAGCACTCATAAAATCAACTAAGGCCAATTTTGAGAGAAAAATTGCCATGGATTCAAAGGACAATCATAAGGCCTTTTTCAGCTATGTTAGGAACCTGGGTGGAAACTCCCAGATATGCTCAGAATTAGTCCAAAATGATACAAAAATCACTGAACCCACAGACATTGCCAACATACTGGCAGACAGGTTCAGTGCAAACTTCATCCCCCCTCTCCCCCCCTAAAGGAGAGATAAAGTACAGTTGTGTAAACCTACCATAATAGATGTTCGAGTGTCTTCACTGTTGCAGTCATAACTGTGGGGTGATCCTGCCGGCAGGCAGCCCGAGGTCGGCCAGAATCACAAAGTCTGGGTCCGGCGTCGGCTGCACAAGCTAGTACCCTGATGTCAGTACGCTCTGGTACATAGCCCTCAGCCAACGCCATCTTCTCCAGCCTTTCTTGCCCCAGATGTCAGAAATCCCCAATAAACAAAAAATGAGTCCCACAAGGAAACACAAACACACCATAAAGTGAAAAAGAGGGGATAGGAGGGAGGAAACTGACTGCAACAGTGAAGACACTCGAACATCTACATTTATGGTAGGTGTACACAACTGTACTATGTTCTTCGTGTTTCACTGTTGCAGTCATAACTGTAGGGTGGAATCCCAAAGCAGTGAAGAAAGGGAGGAGGCTTAAATAGAAGGGGCAGCAAGAAGGCCCTGCAAAACAGCAGAGGCAAAACCTGCCCTGGTCTTAGAGTACAAAGGGAGATTGTAGTGCTTGGAAAAGGTATGCACAGAACTCCAAGTGGCAGCTTACAAGATATCCTTGGTAGGGACTCCTCTGAGAAAAGCAGTAGAAGTGGCAGCAGCTCTAGTAGAATGACTTCTCACAGTACCTGGAAACTGTTTCCCATGATGAGTGTAACAAAATCTTATTCCATAGGCAATCCATTTGGAAATAGTTTGTTTGGAAATAGCCTTTCCAAGAGAACTGGAGGCAAAAGAAACAAACAATTGGTTAGATTTTCTGAATTCTTTAGTCTTGTCCAAGTAAAACGTAACTGTCTGTGTGTCCAATGAATGCAAAATCCTTTCCCTTTATTTTGAGGATTAGGAAAGAAGGTAGGAAGGTGAATAGTCTGATTTAAAGCAACTTTCAAATCACCTTAGGCATGAAAGTAGGATTGGTCCTCAAGGATACTCTGTCAAGATGGAAAATTAGGTATGGCTCCACAGCCATAAGAGCTTGCAACTCTGAAACCCTTCTGGCAGAAGTCAATGCTAACAAAAGAACTGTCTTCCAGGATAAAAATTTAATATCAGAAGCCGCAGCAGGCTCAAAGGAGGCAAAGTGAGTTTTTCTAAAACATAGTTAAGATCCCAGGCAGGGACAGGAGGGTCCTAGGAGGCCTCAAATTCTTAGCTCCTCTCAAGAATTGTCTCACCAATGGATGAGAAAAGACAGGAGGGTCAGTGTTAAATGAGCAGATATAGCAGAAGCATGAATCTTAATGGAAGAAAAGGAAAGGCCTTTAGACAAAAGGTCTGAAAGGTAAAGCAAAATAGACGAGAGATCAGGCACAAAAGGGTTAGAGCCACGGTCCTGCATCCAAATACAAAACCTTTTCCATTTAGAGGCATAGGATTTCCTAGTGCTAGGCCGTCTGGCTTCTAGAAGAACATCCAAAACTTGTTTGGGGAGCTTAGAAGAAATCAAAGTTCCTTGAAGAGCCAAGCTGCCAGGCAAAGGGTCTTGAGATGAGGGTGTAGCATCTGACCCTGATGCTGGGACAGCAGAGAAGGGTACAGAGGAAGGATCCAAGGAGGTTCCAAGCAGAGATGTTGTAAGGCTGGATACCAAAACTGTCGAGGCCAATTCGGAGCAATCAAGATGATGAACTTGGGCTTGTCTTGTTTTATCTTCAGTAATATCCGGGGAAGAAGAGGAAGAGGAGGGAAGGCATATCCCGAAAGGTTCCTCCAACTGAATGACAGGGCATCCACTTTCCAAGCTGTTTTGTAGAAGGCCCTGGTGCAAAAGAGAGGCAGCTGATGGTTGAGATGGGATGCAAACAGATCTATCTGGGGACACCCCCAAACTGCAGTTATCCTGTTGAATAAGTTGGTGTCTAGCATCCATTCGTGAGGATCCAAAATGTTTCTGCTTAGGCTGTCTGCTAAGAGATTCTGCTTTCCTGGAATGAATTGAGCCTGAAGATGCAGATTCAGACTTAGAGCTATGTCCCATAAAGCAATAGCTAGTCTGCAAAGGGGGTATGAATGAGAGCCCCCCTGCTTGTTTATGTACCACATGACTGTGGTGTTGTCTGTCAATTAGAAGAGGCCCTGGTTGCAAAAGGTTCTTGAAGGCTAGAAGAGCATTTTGAACTGCCAACATTTCCTTCAGATTGATGTGCCAGTGAAGGTGATTCGTTGTCCAGGTCCCCTGTTGGCAATTGTTTAGAAAATGTGCTCCCCAAGCATAATCCGAGGCGTCCGTGGTTATGATTTGAGAAGGTTGAGGTAGACGAAAAGGCTTCCCTTCATTTAAAGCGCACACCCTGGACCACCAAAGGAACTCCTTCTGGAGGCAGGGGATCAGAGGAATCAAAGTGTCCAGATCTTGGTAATGCTGAGACCATACACTTTTCAGGTACCATTGAAGCTTTCTCATATGAAGCCTTGCATTTGGAATTAACAGAATGCATGAAGCCATATAGCCCAGTGCCTGCAGGAATTTCCTTGCAGTGAGCTGAGTTAAGGTTGCCAAGGTTTTGAAAATTGAAGCCAGCTGTATTTGTTTTTCTGGCGTAAGGAAAGCCCTTTGTAAGGTTGTATTTAGGAGGGCTCCCAAAAATATCATTTGTTGAGAAGGAACCAATTGGGACTTTTTTATGTTCACTGAAAATCCCAGGAGGAGGAAGAGACGTTGAACAAAATCCAGATGTTGAAGTAAAAGGTCCTTGCTGTCTGCCTGGATAAGGCAGTCGTCCAAATAGGGTAAATCTGAATCCTGAAGTCTGCAATATGCCACTACTGGGGCCAGGCACTTGGTAAAAACCCTGGGCACAGTAGATAAACCAAAGGGCAGTACAGAGAATTGAAAGTGCCTCGTGCCTGCTTTGAATCTGAGGAATCTCCTGCGTTCCTGCCTGATGGGAATGTGTAAGTAGGCCTCCTTTAGGTCCAATGTCACCATCCAAGCGTCCTGGGAGAGTACTGGAAGCAGTTGTTGTAGAGTAAGCATTTTGAATTTTGGAATTTCCAAAAAGTGTTTAACACTGAAAGGTCCAGAATAGGTCTCCATGAGTTTTGTTTTCTTGGAACCAGAAATAGTCTTGAGTAAAAGCCTTTTCCCTTTTCTGAGAGAGGAACAGGCTCTATGGCTCTCATGGCCAGTAGAGCATCCACTTGATTTAAGGCCTCTGCCCATTGATGTTTTGGCAGATCTGGCCAACCGATAACCCTTGTCAGAGTATGAAAATGGAACTTGTAGCCTCTTAAAATCACGTCCAATACCCATTTGTCCTGGGTAATATGAGTCCAATTTCTGTAAAAAAAGAGAAAGCTTTCCTCCGAGAGGGGCATCCAGGTAAAGGGGTCCTGAAGCCCAACCGATAGAGTCATTGAGTCTGCTTCCTTTGAGATTGGGATCTGTCTTCTCCCCTTCTAGGTGAAGAAGCAGTCCATTGTCTGGATCTGTAAGAGGCCTGAGCTTGACCACGACCTCTGGAGTGTCTATATCTTCCCCTTTGAGGCCTGCAGATGTGGGAAAGGACCAATTTTTGGAGGGCCAATTCCTGGAAAATCTAGGAGGCTGAAATTGTAAGAAATCTTTCACAGTCTGCATAGATTTTGCCTTTTCTTCCATCTTTTTAATAACCTCTTCAGCCTTGGATCCAAATAAAACATCATGCTGAACAGGGACATCTAAGAGTTTAGCCTTAACCTGTTCTGGCAAACTTTGTTCTCAAAGCCAGGCATGTCTCCTAATAACAGTACCAGAGGCTGCGGCCCTGCAAGAAGCTTCCAAAGCATCAAAACCACAATGCAAACTGTGCTTGTTCACTTGTTCAGTTGCATGCAATACATCCTGCAATTCCTTATCCTCTGCACAAGCCGGAGAGGTACCAAGCTTTTGCTTCAAAACAGACAAAAGAAATTGCTGATACTTAAACATATGAAACTGGCAATTTAAAGCCCTAATAGCAAGGGTAGCAGAAGTATATACCTTTTTACCCCACCTGTCTAAGGCACGAGAATCCTTCTCGGAGGGAATAGGATTTTTGGAAGAAGCAACCTTAGCAGCCTTAGAACCCTGAGAAATAGTTTCAGGATCCGCAGAAGGGTTCTTGAATAAGAATAAATGAGAATCAGGGACCCTGTAAAATCTATCAGGCTTAGAAGGAGCAGGGGCATGGAATCAGGATTCAAATTAGCCTCAGAAAAGGCATCATCCACAATATCAAGAACAGGAGGAATAGCTAAAGGCCTGTGTTGAGGAAGAAGAAGGAATTCCCTAAGCCTCTTCTTGGAAGCAGAATAATCCTGACCTTCCCAATGAAAATGTTCCCTCATCTCATGTAAGGTCTCCCCAAAAGGGAAATCCTCAGGCGGAGAAGAAGAGGGCAGGGAATCCTCTGCATCCAAATCCTCATAAGGAGGAAAGGAATATTCCTGATCAGAGGAAGAAACAGAAGATACAGAAGCCTGGTCAGAGGAATCCAAAGGAACATCCTGTCGAGGCCTTTTCTCTGGAGGGGGGTGAGAACCCCTGATCATTGTAAGCAAATCCTCAGCCATCCTTAGCAATTGCTTCTGTGTCTTGGGAGTAGCTTCAGAAGTAGCTGGAGCAGAAACTTTAGGTTTAACTGGAGTCTTGGACTTTGCCTTTGTCTTTGAAATGGTGATGTGAGTAGGCCTGAATCAGAAGCCGGTACCTGCACAGCGGTTCCGGACACATCTAAGGGAGCGACGTCCGAAGGTCCTGCAGCAGATAAAACAATCGGCCTTGATGGCTCCCCATGGGAGTCCGTATCGGCCATCGGTTCAGAAGTGGCGGACGACAGGGGCTGCAAAAGCACCTCACTGACGACAGCCGAACCGGATGCTGGCTCCAGCTGCGACGAATCCTGTTTGGACCTCGGAGGCCTGTCCTTGTCTTTGCGCTTCTTTTGAATTCCGGTAGAATCCGACGACATTCTATAATTGAAGCGTCTGCCAAAGTAATTTAAAGCCCAGTCGTACCGACGCTTAATAGTGCGAGAATTGAACCTGGCACAGAACCAACAACAAGAAACGTTGTGGTCAGGGCCTAAGCAAGGTAGACAGTAAGAGTGGAAATCTTTATGAGGTATCTGTTTTCCACACGCTATACAATTATTAACTTTTTCTGACATCGGAGGAACAAGAAAAAGATTCCCCAATGGGGTACTTAGCTTTGAGAAGAGAAGTAAGAACTTCGGACCGACAGCAAACAAATGCGTAGATCGAAAATCGCCAACCAACGACTTATGAACTGCTTTCCACCGCACGGCAAGAAAGACTGGAGAAGATGGCGTCGGCTGAGGGCTATGTACCAGAGCCGCATTGACGTCAGGGTACTAGCTTGTGCAGCCGACGCCGGACCCAGACTTTGTGATTCTGGCCGACCTCGGGCTGCCTGCCGGCAGGATCACCCCACAGTTATGACTGCAACAGTGAAACACGAAGAACATCTATCCCAGCGGAGTGTAGCCTCCCAGACATCTCAAATGCGCAGGTGAAAGCTGCACTCTCTAAAGCTAAAAACACAGCATCAATGGGACCGGATGGTGTCCCCTGCTGTGTGCTACACGAGCTAAATGAGGAATTAAACCCACACATAAGGCAGCTGTTTAATCTCAGCCTTACCACAGGATACGTGCCCAAGGAGTGGCGTACGGCAACTGTGGTCCCACTCCACAAAGGTGGTGCCTCTACGGACCCTGGTAATTACCGCCCCATAAGCTTAACAAGTCTAGTCTGCAAAGCTATGGAGAGGATCATAATGGAGCTCATAAACAAAGATATAGGGGACTTGCAGACATTGGACCTGACCCAGTTTGGCTTCGTCAAGGGCAGATCATGCCTTTTGAACTTGGTCGACTTCTTGAAACAGTCACCAAGGCCATTGATGAGGGAAAGGAGTCCATACAGCCTACCTTGACCTTGCAAAGGCTTTACACAATACCCCACTCGGGTATTGTAGAAAAACTTACCAGCTTAAATGTAAACCCATATGTCACAAGATGGGTTGCAAACTGGCTTAAGGACAGAACCCACAGGGTTAGAGTTGCTGGCGCTATGTCAGACTCCAAGCCGGTCACAAGTGGTGTCCCACAGGGCTCGGTCCTTGGCCCCGTATTGTTCGGCATCTACTTCTCAGACGTACAGGCCAACATGGGAGGACTTTGGCTGACAAAGTTTGCTGACGACTGCAAACTGGGCGCCATAGTGGAAAGTGCATCGGACACGGATATCCTTCAGAAGGGACTCACGGAAACAGATAGCTGGTGCCAGAGCCATGGCCTGAAGTTAAACGCCAAAAAATGTATAGTCATACCCTTTGGGAAAAACAAGGTAACCCCAAGCTACCATATAGGTGGCAATCCACTAAGCACAGAAGAGGTTATCAGGGACCTGGGGACCCAGGTTGACAGTGGCCTTTCTTTTGACACTCACGTTGCTAAAGTGGTTAGAAAGACCTTCTACATTGCCCACCTGATCATGAAGGGATTCACATCCAGATCTAGTGAGGTCATTGTTCCCTGTACTCTTCACTTATCAGACCAGTGATCGAGTACAATGCCCCATTCGGGATGTATCTCACCCGACATCTGCAGCAATTGGAGAGACCCCAAAAGTTCCTCACCAAAAGGATAAAGGGACTCCAAAATCTGTCATACGCTGCCAGATTGAAGAAACTCCAGCTCTATTCAGTTGCATACCGCCTGCTCAGAGGTGACATGTGCCTGACATACAAGGCCATGTCCAACCCAGAATTAATGGACATGCTCCACCTCAAAAATCCAAATCCACCAAAACCACTAGAGCAAGCAACTTAAACTTTACGGATATAAATAGGACGTGCTGGAGGGATAGATTTATCACTCAGAGACTCCTATGCTGTGGAATAAAATCCGGTCCATGTGAGGCAGAGCACCTGCTGGCTCTGTTCAAGAGAAATCTTGACCTGTGGATGGGAGATCGAGGTTTATCCCGAATCATCTCTGTGTCACTGCTGGACAGAGGCACAACAAACTAATGGGCACAGTATTTTTCATATAAGGGTATGTAAGCCACAAAAATTTGGGCTAGGCTTATAAATGCCTTAGAGCAGATAGCCTAGTATAAACCTATGAACCTATGAACCTAAGCAGTCTGAGCAGATTTAGCAAGAAGCAGATGCCTAGAACCCTTCTTGCCCTTGGGAGGTGGGAGACTGCCTATGAACAAAGGCACACTTGAGGTATAGTTACTCTGACATTTAGGGATGGGAGAAACAAAAATGTGTTTCAGCTCCTGCAATGCTTTGCCCTTCCCCTGGATGGACTTAAAATGGTTAGCAGCAGCAGATCCAAAAACACTTCTGTTATCCAAAGGAGCATTCAAAAGTTTGGCCAGAATATCATCAGGCAAAGTCTGAAGATAAAGTCAAGAATAACGTCGCATAACCGAACCAAAGGCAGCAGCTCTAGAAGAGCCATCGGGTGCATCATAGCTGCATTTGACTGAATAGTGGGCAACTTGAGGAGTGGAGCCCAGCAAGGAAAGGGCAGAAACCTTCTCCTCAGCATCAGGAAGGCCAGAAACCACCTAATAATAGGTTCAAAGGTTCATACTAGGCTATCTGCCCTAGGGTATTTATAAGCTTAGCCAGAGTGTGTTTGGCTTTCGCCACCCATTTTAAATTAATTTTGCTATGCCTTTTTTTGAGGTTAGTATACTGTGCCTCTGTCTAACAGTGACACAGAAGTGATAGCCGGGGTAAACCTATGATCTCCCATCCACTCATCAAGATTCCTCTTGAAGAGAGTCAATGTGGGACTCTGCCTAACCTGGACTGGGATTTTATTCCAGAGCGAAGGGAGCCTCTGGGTTATGAATCTGTCCCTCCAGCATGTCCTATTTATTTCAGTGCTGAGGTTCAAGTCTCGAGCACGTAGCTCGATGGGATTTGGATTTTCTGAGGTGCAGCACGCCCATTAATTCGGGTTGGACATGGCTTTATACGCCAGGCACAGATCGCCTCTGAGCAGGCGGTATGCCACTGAGTAGAGCTGGAGTTTCTTTAACCGGCAGCATATGGCATCTGTTTGAGCCTTTGATCCTCTTGGTGAGGTACTTTTGGGGTCTTTCCAGTTGCTGCAGGTGTCTGGTAAGGTACATCCCAAAAGGGCATTGTACTCAATTATGGGCCTGATGAGGGATGAGTAAAGAAGCACGATGACCTCCCTGATCTAGATGTGAATCCCTTCATGATTAGGTGGGCTATATAAAATGTTTTTCTAACCACTTTGGCCACGTGGTTGTCAAATGAGAGATTGCTATCAACTTGGGTCCCCAGGTCCCTAATGACTTCTTCTGTACTTAATGGATTACCACCTATGTGGTAATTTGTGGGCACTTTGTTTTTGCCAAAGGGATGACTATACACTTTTGGCATTTAGCTTGAGGCCATGGCTCTGGCACCAGTTGTCTGTTTCTATGAGGCCCTTTTGGAGGATGCTTGTGTCGGCTGGAGAGTTGATTATGGTGCCCAGTTTGCAGTCATCTGCGAACTTGGTCAGCCACAGTCCTTCCATGTTGGCTTGTACCGCCGAGAAATATATACCGAACAAGAGAGGTCCCAGGACTGAGCCTTGTGGGACGCCACTTGTAACTGGTTTGGAGTCTGACATGGCTCCAGCAATTCTAACCATGTGGGTTCCGGCCCTGAGCCAGTTTGCAACCCATCTAGTGACATAGGGGTTTATATTTAAGCTGGTGAGCTTATCTATAATGCCCGAGTGGGGTATTGTATCGAAGGCTTTTGCGAGGTCCAGGTAGGCTGTGTGGACCACCTTCCCCTCGTCAATGGCCTTGGTGACTGTTTCAAAGAAATCGACCAGGTTTAAGAGGCAGGATCTGCCCTTAACAAAGCCAAACTGGGTAGGATCCAGTGTCTGTAGGTCCCCAATATCTTTATTTATGAGGTCCATGATGATCCTTTCCATAGCTTTGCAGAGCAAGCTAGTCAGGCTTATGGGGCGATAGTTTCCAGGATCCATTGAGGCACCACCTTTGTGGAGAGGGACCACTGTTGCTGTACGGCACTGTTTGGGTACATATCCTGTAGTAAGGCTAAGATTGAACGGTAGTTTTATGTTTGGGTTTAGCTCTTCTTGGAGTTCATGTAGGATGCAGCCTGGGACACCATCTGGTCTCATTGATGCTGTGTTTTTTGCTTTGGAGAGGGCGGCTCTTACTTGAGCATCTGAGATGTGAGGGGGGCAGCACTCTGTTGGGATAGATATTTGCCCTTTTGGTGGGGAGAGGGGGGAGAAGTTTGCACTGAACCTGTCAGCTAGGATGTTGGCAATGTCTGTGGGCTCGGTGTATTTTTTGTCATTTTGGACTAATTCTGAGCATATCTGGGAATTCCCACCCAGGTTCCTAACATAACTAAAGAAAGCCTTGTGATTATCCTTAGTGTCCTGTGCAATTTTTCTCTCGAAGCTGGCCTTAGACGATTTTATGAGTACCGTAGTTTTTTGCTAATACTGATCAGAGATGCCTTCCTTTTGGGATTTTGCTCTATCATGTAGTAGCTTCCTCCTTCTATTGTATAGTTTGTTTATGGCTGGGGTCCACCAGACAGGACGTCTGCCTTTGGAGGATTGGGTTTCGGCTTTATTTGGCATTGCATGATCCATGCATTCCTGAAGGTGTTCAAAGAATGCTTATAAAGGATTCTGCGGTCTGGGCCATATTTTCCACAGGCCCGGGGGCTTTGAAGGATTTCGCCTCGGTTTTGAGGCGTGTGAAATTTGCTTTAGAGAAGTTTTTCACTGTGGTTTTCTGGGCAGGGGGTGGGGTTGGGATGTGAATATCCAGTGAGATTAGTTTATGGTCTGATCTTACCAGTGAGGGATACACTTCTGGTCTGGAGCATAGTGTCCCCATGTTGGTGATGATCAGGTCCAGTATGTTTTCCCCTCTTGTGGGAGTGGTAAAGTACAGTTTTGTACCTACCATAAATGTAGATGTCCGAGAGGTATGCATCTGCAGTCCTAACAAATGGGTTGTCCTGGCCTCAGGCAGCCCTTCGGTCGGCCGGATTCCAAAGTCTGGGTCTGGCCTCGGCTGATGTCGCACTTCACCCGACGTCATAGCTGCAGTTCAGCGGGTATAAAGGCATCAGCCGACGCCATTTTCCTCAGTGTTTCTTGCCCCAGATGCCAGGTGCCCTCTAGGAAGGCTAAATTTGGATAAATGCAAATGTTTCCAAACAATAGAGAGCAAATAGAAATAAACATGTATATACATATATACAAACAAATACACCATAATAGATTCCCCCAGCTAGCTACAAGATGGGCAAATACCCTAGGAGTACCACAGAGGGAAAGGAGGGTGGGTAATCCTGACTGCAGATGCATACCTCTCGGACATCTACATTTATGGTAGGTACAAACTGTACTATGTCCTTCAAGGATGCATCTGCAGTCCTAACAAATGGGTAGAATACCATAGCCAAACTGGGGGAGGAGGCACTAAGGATGCGCTAAGAGTTTATGGTGTAGTTAAGATCCCTTGCAAAACAGCAGTGGCAAAACCTGCTCGGGATCTGGAGTATAAAGGTAGATTATAATGCTTGGCAAATGTATGCACGGAGCTCCAAGTAGCAGCCTCTAAAATGTCTTTGGTAGCCACTCCTCGTAAGAAAGCTGTAGTAGTGGCTGTAGCCCTTGTGGAGTGAGGTCTGATGTTTTCTGGAGTTGCCTTTCCATGAAAAGAGTAACAAAATCTAATGCAATTTCCTATCCATTTTGAGATTGTTTGTTTTGAAATTGCTTTTCCTTCCATTCCTGTTGCATATGCTACCAGAAGCTGGTCAGTTTTTCTATTGTTCTTGGTTCTGTCCAGGCAGTAGCGCAATTGTCTGTGTACATCCAAGGTATGCAGCAATCTTTCCCCTGTTCTGTGGGTTGGGGAAGAATGTTGGTAGGTGTATTGCTTGGTTTAATGATACCCTGGAGACCACCTTTGGCATAAAGGTAGGATTAGTTCTCATGGACACTCTATCCTGATGGAAGATAAGGAAGGGCTGTACTGCCATTAATGCCTGTAATTCAGAAACCCTTCTAGCTGAAGTGATTGCAAGCAGGAATGCAGTCTTCCAAGATAAGTACTGTAATTCTGCTGTTGCTGCTGGTTCAAAAGGGGAGTGTCAACTTTTCTAACACAAAGTTCAAGTCCCATGTAGGCAATGGTGGTTTCCTTGGTGGCTTTACATTTTTAATTCCTCTGAGAAACTGCCTGAGTAGAGGTTGAGAAAAGACTGGAGGATCCATGTTGTATTCTGCTGAAATTGCTGATGCATGAATCTTAATGGAGGAGTAAGAAAGACCATTGTGGAAAAGCTCTGCTAAGTATTCCAGGATGTTAGCTATGTTTGCCAATGATGCATCTACTCCTTTTGTTGCACTCCAAATGAGATATCTTTTCCATTTTGCTGAATAAGTTTTCCTTGTTGAGGGTCTGCGAGCCTCCAAGATAATGTCTTTAACCCTTTGAGATAAATCTGGGTTATTTTTCCTTATGTAATGTTCCAAGCAGCTAGCTGCAGTGTTTTCAAGTTTGGATGCAGGATTTTGAAGTTGTTCTGTGTTAGCAGTAGAGGTAGTAGGGGTAGGGGCCATGCGTGTTCCCGGGACATACTCCTCAGTAGCGGGTACCAATGTTGCCTCGGCCAATCTGGAGCTATCAAGATGATCCTCGGGTGATCTTCTTTAATCTTCAGTAGCACTTTGTGCATCAAAGGAAGAGGTGGGAATGCATATGCTGTCAGGTTTTCCCAACTGAAGGATAGGGAGTCCACCTTCCAAGCAAGTGGGTGGTATGTCCTTGTGCAGAATTTTTTCAATTGGTGGTTGTGTGGGGATGCGAACAGGTCTATTTCTGGCAGTCCCCATTTCCTTGTGATGGTTTTGAAGATGTCTGGGTGCAGCATCCATTCGTGGGCATCCGTGGTGGTTCTGCTTATGATGTCTGCTAGTATATTTTCTTTTCCTGGCACAAATATGGCTTGGAGCTGAATGTTGAGGCTCAGGGCCACATTCCAGAGGTCCACTGCCATCCGGCATAGAGGATATGAATGTGTGCCTCCCTGTTTGTTGATATACCACATAACTGTGGTGTTGTCCATCCTTATCAGCAAATGACCCTGTTGAAGAAATGGTCTGAATGTCTGAATTGCCTGTTTTACTGCCAGCATCTCTTTTTGATTTATGTGTAGGTTCATCTGGTCTTGAGTCCATAAGCCTTGTATGCACTTGTCCACCATGTGTGCCCCCAACCGAGGTCTGAGGCGTCCGTGGTGATAGTCTGGCTTGGGTGAGGCCTGTGGAAGGGCAGTCCTTTGTTCAATTGACAGGCCTGGGCCCACCACTGGAATTCTTGCTTCAGGCATGGAATTATTGGAATTTGGGTTTCTAGGCTGTGCTTGTGCTGAGACCATAAATTCCTCAGGTACCATTGCAACTTCCTCATATGTAGTCTGGCATGTGGAATTAATATTATGCAGGATGCCATGTAACCCAGGGCTTGCAGGATTTTCCTTGCTGTAAGCTGGTTCTGCGTTGTTAATGCCATGAAATAGAGTGGTAGCTGCTTCTGTTTTTCTGCTGTGAGGAATGCCATCTGGTTTGATGTGTCCAGTTCTGCACCCAGGAAGGTTATCCTTTGGGATGGTATCAGCCTTGACTTTTGTGTTGACTGTGTATCCCAGGGCTTGCAGCAGGTGAATAACCTTTTTCAAATCTTTTGTTAATTTGTCTTTGCTGTCCACTTGTAACAGGCAGTCGTCCAGGTATGGATAAATTTGAATTCCCTGAAGCCTGCAATAAGCAATTACTGATGCCAGGCATTTCGTGAATACTCTGGGCACAGTAGATAAGCCAAAAGGCAATGCTGAGAATTGATAATGCTCTGATCCTGCAAGAAATCTGAGGTATCTTCTGCAATTTGTTCATATGGGGACGTGCAGGTATGCCTCCTTGAGATCCAGAGTCACCAGCCAAGACTCCTTGCCCAGCATGGGAAGAAGTTGCTGTAGGGTCAGCATTTTGAATTTTGGAACAATGAGATATGTGTTTAGAGCGGACAGGTCGAGGATAGGTCTCCATTGGTTTTCCTTTCTTGGTACTAGGAAAAGCCTTGAATAAAATCCTTGTCCTTGTTCCATAGCCGGTACCTTTTCTATAGCTCTCATCCTTAGTAAGTGGTCTATTTGCTGTAGAGCATTTGTCCTTTGGTTTGGAAGTAGGTTTGGCATTCCTCTCTTCCTTGGAAGAGTATGGAAGTGAAACCTGTAGCCTTTGTCTATTGTCTGTAAAATCCATTTGTCTCCTGTAATGTAATGCCAATTTACTGAAAACAAGGCTAATTTTCCGCCTAAGGGTGCTGCCAGTTGTTCCCTGGTAGGCGGTTTCAGAGCCAAGTCACTGTGATTGTCCTGTAGAAGTGGTAGTGGCTGGATCTGTGGCAGTAGTTCTCTGGCTGTTAGGCTGCCACTGGCGTCCCCTGTAGGCACCTCTGGATTGACCTCTGCCTCTAGGGCGCCTATTTCTGCTTCTCTGTGCTCTGGTGGTGTCTGGAAAGGACCAATTCTTGGAAGGCCAGTTCCTACTAAACCTCGGAGGCTGGACCTGTAAGAAATCCTTGACTGTCTGGACAGATTTAGCTTTTCTTCCACCTTCTTCAACACTTGCTGTGCAGGGGAACCAAACAAACTGTGCTTTTCCATGGGAGCATCTAGAAGCTTTGACTTTACATGGTCTGGTAAGGATTGCTCTTTTAACCATGCATGCCTTCTGATCACTGTACCAGTCATAGCTGATCTAAAGGAAGCCTCCAGTGCATCATAGCCGCATTTTAAGGAATGATTACTGACCTGCTGAGTGTTATGCACCAAATCCTGAAGGGACTTATGGTCTAAAGGTTCAGGTGAGGACAGTTTTTTAGTGAGCTGATCTAACAGAAATTCCTGATACTGAATCATGTGGAATTGACAGTTTAAGGCCCTAGCCAAAAGAGTAGCAGAAGTATAAACTTTTTTACCCCATCTCTCCAATGCCCTAGATTCTCTTTCAGAGGGGAGGGGTTTTGGCAGGGGCAGCTGCGACAGCTTTGGGGACCTGTCAAATAGTTTCAGGATCTGCAATAGGAGCCTTATACAAATGATAATGTGTGTCCGAACCCTGTAGTATCTGTCGGGCTTAGCAGGGGCCGGAGGCAGTGAGTCAGGGGCAGTACAAGCATCATTAAATGCATCATCCACAACTGTAAGTACTGGAGGAATAGCTAAAGGCCTATGCTGTGGTAAATGTAAAAAGGTCCTAAGCCTTTTCCTAGAGTCTGAAAAATCCTGGCCCTGCCATTGAAATTGTTCCCTCATAGCATGCAAGGTTTCCCCAAAAGAAAATTCCTCAGGAGGAGAGGCAGAAGGTATGGAATCCTCTGCATCAGAGTCCTCATATGGAGAATAAGGGCCCTCTGGAGGATTTGTATTTTCTGAATCATCAGAGGAATAATCTGAAGAAACTGGCTCAGGGGGCTCTGCTCTAAGCCTCTTCTCTGGAGGTGGGTGAGAGGCCCTGTCAGGGTGAGACTGGGTTCCCCTGATCAAAGAAATGAGATCCTCTGCTAGACTAAGCATTTGAGTACTAGAGCTAGGCCTGTGAGAGGGGGCTTTAGCAGGCACGGCCTTTGAAGATTTAGCTGCTTTAGCCCTGGCAAAAGCCTTAATTGACCCTTAATTGACATGGATGCAGGGGGCCTAGCAGATCCACGTGCAGGAGTAGATACATCTAAGGGGATAGTATCTGATAAATCCTGAGAAACTGTAAGAGCAGGTGGATTTTCAGTAGCAGATTCAGCCATGCTGGAAGAGGCCTCGGTAGAAGGAGACATGCTTTCGGCCGAAGGAAGAACCGCGGACTCGGCTTCGGCAGAAACCGAGACACTTGCGGTTGGCTTAACCGTGGTTTCGGCCGAAACTGCGGACCGCGAGTGTTGGTCCTTTTCCTTACGCTTTTTAGCTAAATGTGAAGTCGGA
Source organism: Protopterus annectens (assembly GCF_019279795.1). Taxonomy (NCBI): domain Eukaryota; kingdom Metazoa; phylum Chordata; order Ceratodontiformes; family Protopteridae; genus Protopterus; species Protopterus annectens. Next base: position 1,881,475,550 of record NC_056729.1, read on the forward strand.
GTCTCCGACGGCATGATATAAGCAAAAGCGGAGCCGAAAAACTCCTCTGCAAACTCCGACCGACGTCTAAGTGCTCGTCGGTCGAAGGAAGCACAGGCTAGACAAGCTGCTACGTCGTGGTCTGGGCCTAAACAAGGTAGGCAGTAAGAGTGGAAATCTTTATGAGGTATTTGTTTCCCACAAGTTAAACAGTTATTCACTTTTTCTGACATCGGCTGAGGCAAGAAAGAGTCCCCAACGGGGTACTTAGCTTTTTAGAAGTCTTCGGTAGTAGCAATCTCTGGTTCTGACCGACCGGCACTTGCGAACAGCTTCTGCTTCGGGCGCCACGCGGCAAGAAAGACTGAGGTAAATGGCGTCGGCTGATGCCTTTATACCCGCTGAACTGCAGCTATGACGTCGGGTGAAGTGCGACATCAGCCGAGGCCAGAACCAGACTTTGGAATCCGGCCGACCGAAGGGCTGCCTGAGGCCAGGACAACCCATTTGTTAGGACTGCAGATGCATCCTTGAAGGACATCAAGTTGTTCCATAGCATTTGAGTTTATAAATTCTAGGAACCTTTGGGCTAGGGTGTTGGAGCTAGAGTAATGCTCCCAGTCTATGTTTGGGTAGTTGAAGTCGCCCAATATAATAGTGTTTGGAGAGACCTTCATATTTTTCAGTATTCTCAGGAAGGCCAAGTGGGGTTCCTGTGTTTGGGAGGGTGGTCTGTAGCAGGCTATAAACTGGAAGGCAGTATTACCCACAGTTAGTTGCACATGGATAGTCTCTGATGCTTTGACGAATATTGATACCCCCCCTCCTTTTGTGGTTCGGTCCATGTTTTGGGGCCGAAAAGCATGGTATGAGGTATAACCTGGTAGCGCTGGGGTGCTCTCGGGAGCCTTGAACCAGGTTTCTGTTACTGCACAGATATCGATGTTCTCCATGCTAAGGAGAGTTTCAAGTGCGTGCATCTTGAGGTTTAGACTTCTGGCGTTGAGTAGCATTACTCTTAGTTTCTTATCCCTTGTGATACCTATGGAGGTGGGTTTGTCTTTTGAGCCTTGCCTAAAAAAGGCACTATGGGGGTAGCAACAGCCTTTGCCAATATCCGAAAGACCAGGGGTGAGAGATGCAAGCCGTCCCTAGTGAAGCATCGTGGCTTGTCGAGCATGTCATCCCAGGCTGACAGGCATTGGATCCCCTTTGAATGACACCAACACTTAAGCCAATGGTTGAAATTGATCATCTTGTCTTCATATTGTGGCATCATTCTTGGTGAGGGTAAGATACTACTCAAGGTCAGGGTCATACCGGCCTGGGCTACATGCTCATAGAGCTCCTCTATGTCTCTTTTCATGTAGTCCAGGGAGGTACGTCTCAGGTCATTCACACCAGCATGGACAATGACTGAGTCATATTTGTACTTGCCTTGGAGTGACCTGAGTGCTTGTGTTATGTGGCGGATCCTAGCGCCCGACAGGCAGCTCACCGTGACCTTCTCCTTGTTCAGCCTGGTGAGCGGGACGTCAGTGTGCCTGACGATAGAGTCACCTATTACAAGTGTATCAGGTGTGTTGTTTAGCCTTAAGGGCTGTGACTGTTCGGCACACTGGCTTTGTGAGCTATGTGTTGCATGGGTTTTGTTTTGGGGTAGCGGTTGCTTGGGTGTCTGCTTTGGAGGTCTCTGCTGCTTAGGCAGATTTTTATTTAGAGCCTCCGAGTATGTTTTGTGTGTTTATGTGTTTGGTTTGTTGTCGGTAGGTCTATGTGAGACTGGAATTGTAGTGAGTGTGGTTTCCTTCTCCTCCTGACTGGTTACGCCAGTACTGAGTTGAGAGAGCTTAGCCTCCAGTTTGGCTATATGGTTGCATCTCTCACATGTGTTGGAATTTGTTGGGAGGAGGAGAGGGTTGTCTGTGTACATGAGGCAGTTGTAACATTGCCTCAAGATTCCCAGATTCACCAGCTGGACCGGAGAGGAGATTGACAACTGACCTTTGGACATGCTAGAATAGTATTGGGAATTCCTTTATAATTGAAAAAAGGGCCAATGGGGAACAAGGTACTCAAGTGGAGTTTGTGAGGGTGTAGTGCTTTTAATTTTTTAGAGCTGACTTATATAATTGCTTTAGTGAGCAAGTGCCAGGTAACTTAAATGCAATGTGTTACAGGTAACTTAAATGCAAAAACGACAAACAGTAACTTTCTTTCAAGTGAAACAAGGAAATAAGTACAGTAAGCAATGCAGATATCACTAGGGATCCACAGAAGTGCTAAAAGGCCGCATTTTAGGTGGAATTAGTGTTTCAGGGAAATAAACAAACAACAAGTATACAAATAAAGCTAGATTCAGCAGGCCTGGATCTAGTCTATGCTACAGCAAACAAAGTGTACCAATTTCAGTAAGAAATCATGAGAAAAGAGAGCCAAAACATACCTGGTCATACGAGTCTGGTAGTTAATGGCCCTAAATGACAAACTGACAGCAGTATAACCTTTTTTTCACAATCTCTCCATGGCCTACTATCGTTATCAGAAGGTAATAGCTTGGTGGAGGGCAACAACTTGGCTTGGTTTTTCAGAAGAGACTGACACTACAGAAGGGTCACCAGAAGGGCATTTTTACAGAAGTTTGCATTCTTCAGGCACTAAATAGAACCTACCTGGCTTCTTAGGTGCAGGAAGCTGAGAGTCAGAGGCTACAGAAGCTTCCAAAAGGGAAACCAGAACAGCAGGAACAGCAGGCGGTTTGGGAGACTTCATATGTAGGATCTCACAATACCTTTTTTGAATATCAGAGATTTGAGAACAATTCAACTTAAAATAGTCCATCACAGGGGGCAATGGTATCCCCTAAGGAGAGCTCTTCTGAGAGGGAGTCTGGACTTAAGGAATCACCCTCCTCTGAACTGTAAACCTGGGGAAAGGGATTTGGGAAGAATGTGACAGGGATTCTTCCCCTGAGTGCAGATCCTCATCTGAGAAATCCAATAACCTAGGCCTCTTCAGTGGAGCGGAAGACCAGTGAGGAACAGGAAGACAGACCCCCTGAAGTGACTTCAAGGCCATCAAAGCAGTAAATAAACCCCAAGTGAAATCCCACCATTCATGTTAGGAATCTTTCACAAGAGGTGAAATATTGCTTTGCTTTGTCTTTTACTTCTTTTTCTGAGATGTCCTCTCAAAACACCCTAGGAGGGTCAGACCATTGACGTGATTCTTTAAGTGGTTGTAGGAATCTCCTCCCTCAATAATTTCTGAGGAATCCCCCTTAGTCCTCCTCATTGTAAGGCACACGTGTTTGAAAAACCTTCAACGACGTGTGAGAAGGCAGATCCATGCTGGCCTCCAACCAGCTTGTGGCACAAGACTAGAAAGCAAGCACTGGATGGTCCTCTGGGCTTTCACCAGCCCTGAAAGAGATGTCCAGAGATGCCAGACAGCAGCCAAATCAGGCCAAGATTTTTTGTCCTTCTTCTTGGCAGATGGCTGGCCCTCAGGATGGGAGGATTCCACCATAACATCCTGAGCCAACAACTTAAGACCTTGGTTCTCCAGGTATATGGCAAACAGGAGAGGTGACTACGTACGGTCTTTGACACAAACGTATGGCAAATAGAACACTGCATATGATCGTGGAAAGCATCCTAACAAAAAAAAAAAGACACTAGCAAGATGGTCTTTATGGGGAATCTGCCTCCCACACTGATATTTTCCCTCTCTGGATGACAAAAATACAACAATAAATAGAAAAGGAAGAGAAGAAACCCCAGTGGGGCACTTATCTGAAAACATGGCTTGGTAACCAACACAGCAGAAGGGCGTCAAACTGATGTTCAATAATGGCGGCAAAGAATTATGAGTATCTGAGTCTGTATATAATCTTTATGCACTACTTCATATGTGTGCAGAGCATACATGTGAAGTACAGTGCAGATATGAGCTGAAAGCTTTGTTATACCGGCTAGACGTTTGGCTATCCTTGGCAGGAGATCCCTTAGGTGAAAAATACTTCATCTGTGATATGGAAGGGCATCAACAGTTGCACAGATGTAGTGTTCAATATGATGTACTCCTGTCAAGAGGATAAAGTTACAGATGGAAAGCTTCATGACTCAATGTGAACTTTTTTGGAGCCCCTTGCAGTAGCTGTAGTTGTCATATTAAGTGTGTTCATCTCTGTTCAATTTTACTCTCAACTGAACAAGTGTCAAGTAGCAACACTACAGAATATGACAACCAATAATTGTGTTCACACTCCCTGGTCTCTGCGGTCAGTGCCTGCCACTAGAATACCTAGGAAAGATGCTGCCCTCGGCTACTCCCTAGTCCTGATGACAGTAGTGCAGCTATCTAACCCTCCATCCTAAAGAGGACTTCCATTTGTCAAGTGTTTAAACAAAAACTAGAATACCCAGAAGAGGTGCTGCCCTCGGCTACTCCCTAGTCCTGAAGACAGTAGAGCAGCTATCTAACCCTCCATCCTAAAGAGGACTTCTATTTGTCAAGTGTTTAAACAAAAACTAGAATACCCAAGAAAGACGCTGCCCTCGGCTACTCCCTAAGTCCTGATGACAGTAGCGCAGCTATCTAACCCTCCATCCTAAAGAGAAATCCCACTTGTCAAGTGTTTAAACAAAAACTAGAATACCCAGGAAAGATGCTGCCTTCGGCTACTCCCTAGTCCTGAAAACAGTAGTGCAGCTATCTAACCCTCCATCCTAAAGAGGACTTCCATTTGTCAAGTGTTTAAACAAAAACTAGAATACCCAGGAAAGATGCTGCCCTTGGCTACTCCTTAGTCCTGAAGACAGTAGGGCAGCTGTCTAACCCTCCATCCTAAAGAGGACTTCCATTTGTCAAGTGTTTAAACAAAATGTAGGTCTACCTACTGTGGTATAATTGTATTTCAACCCTAAACTGTTAAGTACTGGCTTGCATACCGCATGGACCAGCTGTCCCCCTAAGCAGCTAATCCTGATATAATTTGTTACTCACCCTCCACAAGAGAGTGTGATTCCTCATTTTAACCACAGGATGACAATATAGTCCATCAAACCCTCAATCATTGCTGCTTCCTATAAAATGGAGAGTTTTAACTTTAAACTAAAGGAGAAAAGAAGTAAAATACCACATCTTACTATTAATAGTTCTAGTTCTCCTAGACACAATCCTGAGCAGACTGTCAGAGCAGCTAACCAACCTAACTGAACTTAGGTATCCTACACTTGTATTATAAGTCTAACAGTATTTCCACCAAAATATATTAAGTAAGAACAATTTTACCTGTGTAACTGATTGTTTTTTAAGAGTGTGGGACTGGCTCGGTTCATCCCCGCTCCATTTGCCCTCACTACGTTCGGGCTCACTTCGCTCCCCTACCCTACCCCCATTCCCACCCACCCTCACATCAATTACATTTATAGCTATACACCACACCACTAGCCACTCCTCCATCAAAACTATCCAATCACACAGTACAAGTAATTATCCCTCACACCAATAAAGCCCATCACACCCTTCTCTACACATCTCAAATTGCACACCCTATATTGCAACTCCATCTCTGCCATATTTCAGCCCTATCCTAGTCCATAACCCACCTCACAACTAAACAATATGGCCTATACTCCAACCAACCACCTTCTATTCACCCTATTACACACATTAGGCCTCTCTTCTCTCCTCCTGCTATCCATTTTCTCATCCTACCACACACATCTTTATATCAGTCCTCCACCACCATGGCAAACTGACTCAACTATCACTACCTCCACTACTACCTACTCACCACTAACACCAAGTGACCTGTACCCCTCTCCACCACCTTCCTATCTATATGGAAATATCACCTACAAACTTCGAGCCAACTCCCAAAATAAAATAATCAAAATAACTCACAAACTAAACGAACTCTACCTCCACATACTACAAAAACTCTCATGCTGCGGTGATATTCACCCAAATCCAGGACCCAACACTTGCAATAGCACCTACCCAACAAACCTCAATCCAATATATGTTTGACCTAGCTCATCCTTCCTCCTTCTAAACATAAATATAAGAAGCATACTCAACAAAATACATGATCTCCATGCCCTACTAGCCCTATACAAACCTGACATCATAGTACTAACTGAAACTTGGCTTAAGCCCAACCACCACAACAATGAAATAACAGCCCCTGGCTAAGATATTATACGTAAAGATAGGTCAGGAAGAAAGGAGGGGGTGTAGCCATCCTTTTCCAAAGTCACCTCTCTATAGAACAAATTGAACACAAGTCTCAAGAAATCCAAGACATAGAACTAATATTAGCTAGACTAAAACTAAACCCCAACAAACAAATCATAATAGCTGGATGTTATATAACACCAGGCAACAACACTAATGTACTCGAAACCTACTAAATTGGATGAAAATCACTCATCCACAGGAAACCATTCTTGCAGGTGACTAACACTGATTGGTCTGACTCTAACAGCCAAAACCCCACCACCCATATTAACCTCCATGGTTTTACCCAAATTATCAATACTCCTACAAGAACAGACAAAACATCTAAATGACAGTCAGTCTTGGATTGGATACTAGTATCTGACCTCATGCAAGCCCATCTCTCAGGATGTCTCCCTGACAGCCTTAGTGATCATCAAGCAACATACCTGATTAGGAATCGACCCTACCTAATTAAACAAGCCACTGTCAGGGTCATACGAAACAAAAATACTTCAGAGCTGAGGACTTAATAAATTCACTCAAATCCTGTATATGGTCTCCACTAAAATATTTTGCACTAGATAAAGCTGCAGAATACTTCAACTCCACCTTCATAAACATCCTGAACTCCTATGCATCACTCAGAACCACCAGAATTAAAACCAACCACGCAACATGGCTATCAAAATACACCAGGTCCTTAATGAAAGAAAGAGAGAGAGCCTGGTTGCAATTCCATAAACACAAAACCCCTACCCTAAGACTAAAGTACCATGAACTACGTAATCAAGCCAAAAAATACATAAAAATTGACAAAACTAGTTACTATAAAACTTTACAGGAAAAACACTCCAACAACCCCCAAACATTTTGGGCCTCAATCAATAACCTACTACACCGAGGAAAACCTTCCACCCCTTCCCCACTACTACCAAACAATCTACACAACATCCTCACCCACTTTAACAAATACTTTACTGAAACTATCCAAGCCCTAGCCAATACCCAAACGACTAGCACCCACCCCATATTAACAACAGCTCCCACCCTTTCCAATACAGAAAGCAATACACCTAGTTTCTCCCTAGAACCAGTCAGTACAATTATCACCAAACTCCTCAAAAAACTGAAATCAACAACCCCAGCAGTAGACAAACTACCAGCAGAATTCCTACAGACTACCGCAGAGGCCTTAGCCTATCCTGTGTCCATCCTCATTAACAGATCTATAACTGAATGCAAAGTACCCAATTCATGGAAAATATCTCACATAATACCATTACACAAAGGGGGACACTCCCTTGAACTTACAAACTACCGCCCCATTGCAATACTATCACCCTTATCAAATATTTTAGAGAGGGTAGTCCACTCACAACTAATACATTTCCTCCTTCACAACAACCTATTATCCCCATCCCAGCATGGATTCAAACCTTCCCACAGTACTACCCACAGCATTACTATACTTTTCAAACTCTGTTAATACCCACAGAAACAACAGCCTGTTCATATCCTCCATATTCTTAGACTTATCCAAAGCCTTTGATATGGTGAATCATAGATTACTCCTAGAAAAACTGGCCACTCTTAACATAAATTCTTCCACCTTACCCTGGTTCAGTAGCTACTTATCTAACCGACAACAAGCTGTTCTTTGGGAAAACAACTTGTCACCCCTACTTCCAGTAACCATTGGTGTCCCACAAGGATCCATTCTCGGCCCACTGTTATTCTCATTATTTACTAATAACATAGCATCATCCCTTGCCTCTGCCTCAATAGTCCAATACGCAGATGATACCACTATATGTCCAGCCCACACCCTCAACAAACTTCAAATCATAACCCAAAACAGCTTTACCCTAGCCGAAGAATGGTTCTCCAACATCAAACTACTGCTTAATCCAAAAAAAACTAAACTTATTATTTTCAGTCCAAGTAGATCTCCCCCCATAAACAATAAATTTGCAATAATATCCAATGACAATACTAATATCACTCCAACACTACACACTAAGCTCCTAGGAGTAGAAATTGACAAACTCAAATTCGACATCCATATTTCTCAATCAAGAAAGTCAACAAAAAGATCGGACTCCTTTATAAAAACCACCACTACATGACCAGACACACAAAATCCACCATAGCTAAAACCCATCTGTTATCTATACTTCTTTATGCTTCCCCAATCTTTATCAACTTTCACCAAACAGAGCTCTCTAAAACTGAATCATGCTACAACGAAATTGCCAAATTTGCTAATGAAGCCACTCATAGGTCCCATCACTGCCAGTTCCTTAGACAACTCAACTGGCTTGAGTTACCACAACTCCTCCTACTCAACCAACTGACCACTGTCCATAAGCTCTACTACCTTCCTATGAAAACACCCACCTTGCAACAATTAATTCAACCCTACACACCCTCCAGAAACTTAAGATCAACACACTGGAACCACATAAGTGTCACCAAGCACAAAAATGAAGCTGGCAAATCACTCTTTGCCTGCTGCATTGCAAAAACCTGGAACCTCCTACCCGATCACCTAACCTCAACATCCTCACCTTACCTCTTCAAAAAAACATCAAATCCCACTTTATGCAAAACTGGCTATGTTCATGTCTTCCCTCAAACTAGAGCAAATCTACTCACTGCTATTAATACTCTACCAAATAATGAATACCGCCAGGGTTCTCAACCTCCAATAATTTATTGACACAATGCTATAAAGTAAATTATTCTCTACTATCGTACCCCATTTGCTCATATTCCACCAGATACTCAAATGTAACTCATTTCAATCTATTGCTTGTAACTGCATTCAACTAACAGTGTACTTTGTGTATGAATATCTTGTACCTTGTGAATGTTAAGTAATGTAATGTAATACTTGTGGAGCTTTGTGCATGAATATTTTTGTAGTGTGTGAATGTTAACTAATGTAATGTAATACTTGTGGAGCTTTTCTCCCCGGGCCTCCACTGAAAATGGACCTGTGTCCAGTTGGACCTTCCCAGGAAACAAATGTAACATAAAATAAAATAAAAAAATAATTAATATTGGCAGAAAATCAGTACTGACAGCAACATGGCACATGTTTCCCAGCACTCACAATTAAGAACAAAGTACATGGGCTATGAAATTTACAAATTATGTGAAAGAATACCACTCATGAACATGAAGCAGGGCACATAACAATTCTAGCCAGATACAATACAGATCAATAACAAAGTTATATTCTCTCCATAATGACACATCTGGAAGAGAAAGGCAGAAAGACCAAGGCCACCAGACAGTATAAGTCCAGCAGGTTTCCCCAGTGTCAAACACCCTCTCCCTGTCCCATAAAGCACCACAGAACAAAGTCTCTCCATGGTATGAATGTCTGAAAATGGATCCCTATCATATGATAGAAACCTCATTTGACTGAAACTCATTTGATTGAGACCATATAACTGAAATTTCAAAATACTGAAAAGTCACTTGACTGAAAACCATAATACTGAATTTCACCATATTAAATTGTAAACTGGACCATATAAAACCAGACTAGGTGGGATGTAATGTAAAAAAATGGAAATTCAACAAATCAACACCACAGCAATAAATCCAAACAAAATCTCCAAAAAGCAGCCCTTAATGAACCAGAGTAACACAAACTCATTCAGCACTTTCATCTTGCAAATGATTTATTCAGACTGCATAAGACAAAAAAAAAAAAAAAAAAAACTAAGTGCTTTTATACACATCATCATACCACTAATTAGTTAATTATTCAGTTACAAATACATCAACCACTTGTATAAAATTAAATAACTTTCAAAAGAATTTCCACTTTAAAATAATAATATTCTTTAAAATTCATATATAATATCACTAATAAACAAATGTTTATGGAAAAAACTGTATACATTAATACCTTGTTCAATGTTTTAATCTTACTCTCTTTAAATATACTTTAAAATTTTCATTGTCATTAACTCCAGGATCGCACTACAGTGGGGAAAAGGGCATAGTAGTGGAAGCGTGTAGACTACTGTAAGGTAAGTGAAAGGTATATGCCCTTTTTCCCACTGTAGTGTGATCCTGGAGTTAGTATATATATTTGGGGGGTGTAGGGGGCGTAGGCCCCCACCTAGTTTGGTTTTACATGGTCCAGTTTACAATTTAGTATGTTGAAATTCAGTATTATGGGTTTCAGTCAAGTGACTTTTCAGTATATTATAATATGAAAAAATAAATAAATAAACAAATAAATATATACATATACATATATATATATATATATATATATATATATATACACACACACACACACACACACACACACACACACACACACACACAAACACACACACACTGGGGACCAGCTACTCCACAGGTGGAGAAAACTGGAATGGAGAACGGGCCTGCTCTTGTGGATCTAGTGTCCTAGTACATACATAACCTTCTTGGTGCCTTCTTGGAAAAAGAGACAAACAGCTGGCTAACTTTGGAGACAGCCTTTTTCATCTCAATGCAAATCATCAGCTAATGGTGTACATCAATGGATCTACATTCAAATCACAAATTACCATATGATCGAAATCCAGAATTTCAAACTGAAAAAAACTGATAGCTCAAAACATCGCATATCAAAATACAGAACAGCAAACTGCAAATGGAACGTTCCTGCAGTCCACCAAAACAAAAAATAACCACAATACAAAATGCCATACATTTGAAAATAACATTACTAAACCTTTTGCAACTACATTACAGCTCCATACACAAATAATTACAATACAGCAGCAATTTAGCATATATCCTGTATAAACGATCCACCAACAGTACAAAATCATCTCCTAAAGTAAACTCACCACCCAAAACTCCAGAACCAAACTAAACTGTTTTTAGGTTTTTGCAGGGGAGCCATCTTTGTAGGCTAGCCCCACTCCTGACTGCTGAGTTTTCCCTGTTGGTAGTGTTTGCGGTAAGTTTTGTTTGTACCTTTACCTCTGCCTTTGTCTCTCTATAAAACAAAGTTTTCTAAAAGGGTAATTCCCTCTTTCACTTGAAGTTTATATTTTGTTGATTTTGTGTTTGAATTCATACTGCGGAATTAGTGTATGTGGTTTTCCTATTCCTTACGGGTTGTAAGAACGCTGAGTGTTAAAATCTAAAGCAATGTTTAATAGTTTTATACTGTCTTGAATACTGCCTGCTCTGGATAAACTGAGGGATAAAAGTGTTTCAGGTCTTTTTACCTTTCTATTCCCGTCTACTATGACTCCTGCCCATATTTAATGTTTCGGCAAGTGATAGTGAAGTATTTGCAAGTGTTATTTTACTGTTTGGTGAACACTGACTTCGTTTTGTGTTTGTAACTACCTTTAATTACCTTGCTGTAGTGGTATCCTTTTAAGGTCATACCTGATTGATAAACGGACTCGTTCGCGCACTTTTCTTTACTGCGCTTAAGTGCTGAATGAGTATTGCATTTGCTTTTATTTCCCTTATTTCTTACAATTAAGATTTAAATTGGCTTATTTTTTAATACCATTGTTCATTCATGCGGTATTTCCCAATTGATGAACTAGAAAGTAGTGGAACAGATACTTTTATGCTAAATCTCCAAATTACTTCAGCTTTCAACTAAGTTATTTAGAAAACCAGTGGTCACTTGTGCGCTGTTTCCTAATGGTGAATGTGTAATGTTTCAGTATTGGAACAGACACTTCCACCCTACTCTCCTAAAACTCTTGCCCTACAATTTAAATTTAATAGAAAAACAACAAGTTTTTTTTTACCCTTATTAGCATTGTGCTTGAGCTAATTGTAACTCAGCACAGCAGGATCTGTGTAGGCAAGCAGTCTCCCAGCTATTACATTATTTCTTTAACATGTCCTGAGAAACTCTCACCCCCAGTGCTTTAACCCTCAGGATATGCTGCAGTCTGGCATCTTTTTTCTAACGGCTGTTTAACTGAATAACTGAATCACTTCTTAGCTGTTAAAGTGCCGGACTTGTATATAAGCATATAGATAGGTTATTTTGTATATTTTAACCTAGAGTATGCCTAGTTACATTCTATTCTAGCTAGTTTCTTATCACTGACAATTTGATACTGCCTAATTGCCATTCTAAAGGCTACTCAATGATTTTCATGGTTATTTAGACATTGAAATTTAAATATGTTTTTTAGTTTATGACTAGCTGCTACTCTGAAGTCTTTTTTGCATACAGTGTATTTAACTACATCGGAGTAAAACTGCCATTGTTTTAATTTTGCTTGGGTATCTATAGAGCAGTTTTCTTAACCTTTGCCTTTCTGCTTCCTTTATGTGTGCAACCCACCTGCCAGTGCATACCCCCAGCTTCAGTGTCCTGCTATCTACCTGAGGCCCAGAAATAATCCTGAATTCTGTAAAGTGTCTGATACCTACTCCTGAGATTGGAAAAAGTCTTGTCTTCTCGATGTTGCACTGCCTTGAGAAGCAGGCATAGTTATTTGGAAGTATGTACAAAATACTCCTACCGTCTTAAACTGCAATAAACTCCTGTCTTATTTTAAGTGAGAGTTCCCTGCAGGGCTATCAGCAGCCATAGTCTCTTATTATATTACATCCTGCCGGCCAGAGTTAACCCTCCCATATTGTCTCTTATAGTCACATTCCCAATACCCTCCTTAGCCTCTCTCCTAAATCTCTCCCCCCTGCTTGTAAATTATATTTTATTCTTCTCACCTCTGCCATCCCCTAGTCTCTCTAAAACCCCTTTTGGTAGACTCTACTTATATTATCTGCAATGACCATTAGAGGGCAGAAGCTCTACCTATTTATGCATCACTTACCTTGCTCCTGTATTTCAGTCTTTAAACCTTATTTTTGTCTCCCTCTTACCTCTGTTACTCCTGAACCTATTTCTTTGCCTCTGAATCAACCCTTAGTCAGCTCTCCTTTCACTCTGCTATTTTAGTCTCTGACCTCCTAGATACCTTACTTTGGACTTACCTCCCAAATCATTGATTATGTTCCCTCAAAACCTGTCCTTTTGTCTGAACCCACTCCGTTCGCCCTGCGGGCTCACTCCGCTCCCTTACCCTATCCCCAAATCTAACCCACCTCCAGTGGTCCTACACTTATACTTCCTAAACCACACCCTCTCTCTCATCCAACCAATCAATTGTTCCAACCACTTACTCCACTTAGCTACACTCTCCTCCTCTAACTCTCTCTAGTATCTCTACTTAAAGTGCTTTTCCATACCCTATAGCACTACTCCTCCCTCTCAAGTCTCTCCCACTCTCACTAGTTTTTTATTATCTTATCCCAGTCTATCACCATTGTATTTGTATAGACATTCATAACAATATGCAAACTACAATGAAAGTTATCCTAACCAACTTAATACTCTTACCATATTTTTACCTGCCCTCACCTCTGCCTATCTCCTAACCTGTTTCGAAAAGTCTGATTACTTCCACCATAACCACTCTCCAAAACAAACAACCATTCATGATATCTCCTACTCCCGTATACACATTAACATCATCTCCACTCCCTGCTATCTGCTACCTCAATTCCATTGATGCACACACATTAAGTACAATAACCTCTTAGTTAGAAAAGGGAAACTTCAAACTAACTATTCATAAAACCAAGTATTTAAGCTAAAGAACCCTACCTTACAGGATGGGGACATCCACCCTAATCCTGGCCCAATGCCTCTACAGTAAATATTCACTGCACCACACCCTCAAACCTTCCAACCCAGACCAAACTCTCTGAATATTGACTAATAGGACAGCTCAATATCCGCAGTATCAACAACAAAATTGCCCATCTCCATACCCTCCTTGATAGTAACTCCTTTGACATCTTCTGCCTTACAGAAACTTGGTTAAAACCTGGAACTAAGGATAATGAAATTATCCCCCCTGGCTATAACATATTGAGACAAGACTGCTTAAAACATAAGGGTGGGGGAGTAGCACTCCTATATAAAAATTGCCTACAGATCTCCTCTATAACTTATCCTCATCTCCAGACTTCAAATCAACCCTAACAAATCCCTTTATGTCATCTGTATCTACCTACCCCCCAGCAATAACAACATTATAATAAAAGATATTCTTAGCTGGGTGTCCTCAACTTACCCACAAGAAACAATAATACTAGGTGACTAACATTGACTGGAAAACTGTCAGTACTAATAATCCTTCCTCACATATTAATCTTTATGGCTTTATTCAAACTATCACCTCAACTACCAGAATTAACAAACCAACCAAAAAAGAGAGCACCTTAGACTGGATACTTATTAATAAACATCCACATACTTACAATGTAGGAACTTTACCAGATGATCTAAGTGATCATACTCTAACTTACATTATAAGACAAAAGAATGGCATTTCTAACACCCCAACCTATAGGATGTCATGAACCAAGAAACACTTTAACCATGTACTATTCCAAAATGAACTCAATGCCTGTGACTGGAAACCTCTAAAAATTCTCCCACTAGATGAGGCTGTTAAATATTTTAACTCTAAATTTCTAGCAATCCTCGATGAGCACACACTTAAACGATCTATTAGAATGAAATCCAAACCAGCCCCTTGGCTTTCAAAAGAAACCAGACAGAAAATTCTACTTAGAAACAAATCATGGGCTAAGTGGAGAGCTAACAGAACTTCCCCTGAACAACAAACTTTCAGACAGCTAAGAAATATAACAAAAAAAGCTATACTTACTGACAAAAAGAACTACTATTGCAAACTACAGCAAACACACCAAAAGAATCCACAGAAATTTTGGATTAGCTTAAATAGACTCCTTCATCCTGGCCACTCTAGCACACCATCCCCTCAAGATGCTGATCATAATACCCCACATCAAACGGCCAACAACTTCAACACCTACTTCACAGAGACCATACAATCGCTAGCCAGTCAGCTTTCCACTGTCAACACAAGGCTCCCAACTTCTTTATCTGGATCTTTACCAACATTCCAATTTCAACCTATCTCAACCACTCTCATCTAAAAAAATCTTACTAAAACTTAAGCCTTGTACTCCTTCAGCCAACCAGTTACCTTCTGAATATTTGCAAAAAGCAGCCAAAGTCATTGCCTTTCCCATATCCATCCTAATTAACAGAACCATTAATGAGGGAATCTTCCCAGACATCTGGAAAATCTCCCACATCATCTCCCTACATAAAGGTGGTAAATCTAACGATTACTCTAACTACAGGCCGATAGCTCTACTATCACCTTTAGCAAAAGTCATGGAAAAATGCATTCACCACCAGCTATTAGACCATTTAACTAAACGCAACATACTGGCTAACTGCCAGCATGGCTTTAGGCTATTTCATAGTACTACTCTTTCACCGACTCCATTAATAAGAACCGTAATAACAACATCCTCTCTTCTGCTCTCTTCATCGACCTTTCAAAGGCTTTTGATATGGTAAACCACCCCCTGCTTATAAATACTCTTGAATCTCTTTCTCTGGATACCCTAACTATACGATGGTTTAAGTCCTACCTCAACAATAGGCAACAGGCAGTTCTCTGGGAAAATAAACCATCATCCCACCTGCCATTCACCCTTGGAGTGCCTCAGGGCTCCATTTTAGGACCTCTTCTTTTTTCATTATTCATCAATGACCTTCACTTAGCAATCCCTGAAGCCACCTGTATTCAATATGTCGATGATTCCACCCTTATATGTTCTGCCAGCTCCATTTCTAAACTACATTCACTAACTCAAAAAGTATTCAACTCAGTAGAAGTTTGGTTCTTGAAATGCTGCCTCCTTTTGAACGCCAAAAAAACTAAGCTCCTACTCTTTACAACTACCAGTAGGTCCCCTCCTATAGACTTCTCTGTCAAATCCAACAACTGACTCTACCACCAAACTATTAGGAGTCACAATCGACAACAACCTTAACTTCGATAGCCATATAAGTAACACAATACAAACAGTAAACAGAAAAATGGGCTCCTTATATAGAATCAAACCCTTCTTAACTCCAACAACTAGAACCACTATTGCCCACTCTCATTTAATCTCAACTCTTCTTTACACCTCGCCTATTTACAATAATCTAAAAAAAATAATCTTCTCAAACTAGCAAGCTCCTACAACAATACTGCCAGATTTGCTACTGGTAATGCATTTTGAACTCACCATTGTCTGAATCTAAAGCAGCTAGATTGGCTTGAACTTCCTAACATTCTGATTTTTCCCAACTTACCATTGCCCATAAGATCTTTTACCAACCAAACAATACTCCTATACCCGCTAACCTCATTACCCCTTATAATAATCTTAATTCCCTACGCTCTTCTAGCAAATCCACTTGCTAGCATAAATAAGTCCAATAACTTGGCAGGTGACACCCTTTTCTCCAATACTGCTGGAAAAAACTGGAACCTTCTACCAATAGATCTAACTCTACTACCTTCACTGTCACTCTTTAAGCAAAAACTCAAAAGACACCTAAAAACTCACTGGTCATGTCCCTGCAGTAACCCTGACTAATCTTCAGCCATTCCCTACTTCTATCTTCACACTGCCTTTGGACACAAAATCGTACTCTGCGTACCCCTCGGTATGCAGAAACTGTTACTAGTAAGATTAATATAACTTCCAGTATTTATTTAATCTACCAATGAACTGTAAAGTACCTCATATATCATGTTGTAAGATTACTTATATAATCCTATATACTCATCCTTCTTAGTATTGTACGTCTTCTAAACTCCTTTTTTGTATTCTAATTTCCTCCTACTCTATTTGTTATACATCTGCATATGATATTTTGTGTTATGTTTGGAGCTTTTCTCCCCAGGCCTCTACTGAAAATGGAATATATCCAGTTAGACTAGCCCGGTCAACAAATGTAAAATAAAAATAAAATACAAAATGATACCAACTCTGAGATTGCACTATATTGAATAAAGTGTAAACACTAACAGTGCGACCAGCGTTAAACCTAATGAAAATATCCTACTAATAGCTTCACTCCATCTTCTTACTGACAGTTTAAACTTACATTCACAGCTGCAACAACTCTGGTAAGGTCCGGTAAATTTCTTTAACTTTCACAGCATAAACCTTAAAGTGATAGGGTTGTGGTATACTACTACTACTATAAGAAATACATGCACTTCGGTAACATGACATTCGACTTTCTACACTTTCAGTGAACTCAAACTTCGGCATTTTCATCTTGTGATTCTGAATTTCGATCATATGGTAATTTGTGATTTAAAAGTAGATCCACATCAATATAATGGAAAGATACTCTCCCTGGTTAGAAAACTGCAGGGAAAAAAACACAGGTACAATACTTACTAAGATTAGCCTCACTAGTAGACTTCCAAGATGGCTGCACATTGACTAACCATATAACTTTAGCTCTCCCAGTGTGAAAACAGAAACTTAGCAGAGAAAGCCAGTGGGCCTGGACTCCTGGGTAAATTTCAGTAAATCGCTAGTAGGTGCACTGCTTGGATGCCAGGAAAAAAGAAATACAGAGGACTTGAAGGAAAGAATCAGCTACAAAAGGTGACGAAAAAACCCTGAGTGGCAAGAGTACTGCAGCTGTTCAGCAAAAAACACTGCAAGCTCCAGACATGATTTCCAGTAACCTAGAGGAAAGTATAATGCAACTGCATAAAGACCTGACTAAAATAAATGAAACACTAATGCAGTATATCAACTCAAACAATAAAAGGCTGGAGAAAATGGAAGCTTTAAACAGACATTGAGATAAGGTGATAAAACTGCAAAACTCAAAGGTCAAAATGAAGAAGACGTTGGCTGAATATGAGAATGCAACACAAGAAGAAAAACACAGCATCCATGGGACCGGACAACATCCCAGGCTGCATTTTACACAAACTTCAGAACAAACTGGCTCCCTGCTTAAGCACCATGTTCAATAATAGCCTCGCATCAGGCTTTGTAACTGTGAGCTTTCGTCGGCTAAGACCTGCATGCAATCAACTGAATGCATAAGTGAAGCTAAGTAAATTTTTATCTGCACTTTTATCAAATAATACAAGATTTAAAGTAATTTGTTTGTGTTGCATTGCACAATATCTAGCTGGAAGTTGTGACGCTGTTGCACTTTTATCAAATAATACACAATTTAAAGTGATTTGTTTGTGTTGCATTGAGCAATATCTAGCTGGAAGTTGTGACTCTGTTTTTCAGTAGGTCTTATACAAGTGGTATTTTCAGTTAAGGGTTGTTAAAAAACCTGCATAGCCAGTGATAAGTGGGGGTAGTTTCCTTCATTGTTATTCAGTTTCTGTCTTATACAAGTGGTACAGTGAATTATTTTCTGTTTAAACTGTGAGCTTTGTCCGGCTAAGACCTGCATGCAATCAATTGAACGCATAAGTGAAGCTAAGTAAATTTTTATCTGCACTTTTATCAAATAATACACGATTTAAAGTAATTTGTTTGTGTTGCATTGAGCAATATCTAGCTGGAAGTTGTGACTCTGTTTTTCAGTAGGTCTTATACAAGTGGCATTTTCAGTTAAGGCTTGTTAAAAAACCTGCATAGCCAGTGATAAGTGGGGGTAGTTTCCTTCATTGTTATTCAGTTTCTGTCTTATACAAGTGGTACAGTGAATTATTTTCTGTTCAAACTGTGAGCTTTGGCCGGCTAAGACCTGCATGCAATCAACTGAACGCATAAGTGAAGCTAATTAAATTTTTATCAGCACTTTTATCAAATAATACACGATTTAAAGTAATTTGTTTGTGTTGCATTGAGCAATATCTAGCTGGAAGTTGTGACGCTGTTGCACTTTTATCAAATAATACATGATTTAAAGTAATTTGTTTGTGTTGCATTGAGCAATATCTAGCTGGAAGTTGTGACTCTGTTTTTCAGTAGGTCTTATACAAGTGGTATTTTCAGTTAAGGCTTGTTAAAAAACCTGCATAGCCAGTGATAAGTGGGGGTAGTTTCCTTCAATGTTATTCAGTTTCTGTCTTATACAAGTGGTACAGTGAATTATTTTCTGTTTAAACTGTGAGCTTTGACCGGCTAAGACCTGCATGCAATCAACTGAACGCATAAGTGAAGCTAAGTAAATTTTTATCTGCACTTTTATCAAATAATACACGATTTAAAGTAATTTGTGTTGCATTGAGCAATATCTAGCTGGAAGTTGTGACCCTGTTTTTCAGTAGGTCTTATACAAGTGGTATTTTCAGTTAAGGGTTGTTAAAAATCCTGCATAGCCAGTGATAAGTGGGGGTAGTTTCCTTCATTGTTATTCAGTTTCTGTCTTATACAAGTGGTACAGTGAATTATTTTCTGTTTAAACTGTGAGCTTTGCCCGGCTAAGACCTGCATGCAATCAACTGAACGCATAAGTAAAGCTAAGTAAATTTTTATCTGCACTTTTATCAAATAATACACGATTTAAAGTAATTTGTTTGTGTTGCATTGAGCAATATCTAGCTGGAAGTTGTGACTCTGTTTTTCAGTAGGTCTTATACAAGTGGTATTTTCAGTTAAGGCTTGTTAAAAAACCTGCATAGCCAGTGATAAGTGGGGTACAGGGTTTGAATCTTACACGGGATAATTGGCTAGGCTTAAAATGGCTCATAAGGGCAGTTAGCCTACTACTAATCTATGAAACTAATCTATGAATCTAAAAAACCTGCATAGCCAGTGATAAGTGGGGGTAGTTTCCTTCATTGTTATTCAGTTTCTGTCTTATACAAGTGGTACAGTGAATTATTTTCTGTTCAAACTGTGAGCTTTGGCCGGCTAAGACCTGCATGCAATCAACTGAACGCATAAGTGAAGCTAAGTAAATTTTTATCAGCACTTTTATCAAATAATACACGATTTAAAGTAATTTGTTTGTGTTGCATTGAGCAATATCTAGCTGGAAGTTGTGACGCTGTTGCACTTTTATCAAATAATACATGATTTAAAGTAATTTGTTTGTGTTGCATTGAGCAATATCTAGCTGGAAGTTGTGACTCTGTTTTTCAGTAGGTCTTATACAAGTGGTATTTTCAGTTAAGGCTTGTTAAAAAACCTGCATAGCCAGTGATAAGTGGGGGTAGTTTCCTTCATTGTTATTCAGTTTCTGTCTTATACAAGTGGTACAGTGAATTATTTTCTGTTCAAACTGTGAGCTTTGGCCGGCTAAGACCTGCATGCAAACAACTGAACGCATAAGTGAAGCTAAGTAAATTTTTATCTGCACTTTTATCAAATAATACACGATTTAAAGTAATTTGTTTGTGTTGCATTGAGCAATATCTAGCTGGAAGTTGTGACTCTGTTTTTCAGTAGGTCTTATACAAGTGGTATTTTCAGTTAAGGCTTGTTAAAAAACCTGCATAGCCAGTGATAAGTGGGGGTAGTTTCCTTCATTGTTATTCAGTTTCTGTCTTATACAAGTGGTACAGTGAATTATTTTCTGTTTAAACTGTGAGCTTTGTCCGGCTAAGACCTGCATGCAATCAACTGAACGCATAAGTGAAGCTAAGTAATTTTTATCTGCACTTTTATCAAATAATACACGATTTAAAGTAATTTGTTTGTGTTGCATTGAGCAATATCTAGCTGGAAGTTGTGACTGTTTTTCAGTAGGTCTTATACAAGTGGTATTTTCAGTTAAGGCTTGTTAAAAAACCTGCATAGCCAGTGATAACTGGGGGTAGTTTCCTTCATTGTTATTCAGTTTCTGTCTTATACAAGTGGTACAGTGAATTATTTTCTGTTTAAACTGTGAGCTTTGTCCGGCTAAGACCTGCATGCAATCAACTGAACGCATAAGTGAAGCTAAGTAAATTTTTATCTGTACTTTTATCAAATAATACACAATTTAAAATAATTTGTTTGTGTTGCATTGAGCAATATCTAGCTGGAAGTTGTGACTCTGTATTTCAGTAGGTCTTATACAAGTGGTATTTTCAGTTAAGGCTTGTTAAAAAACCTGCATAGCCAGTGATAAGTGGGGGTAGTTTCCTTCATTGTTATTCAGTTTCTGTCTTATACAAGTGGTACAGTGAATTATTTTCTGTTTAAACTGTGAGCTTTGTCCGGCTAAGACCTGTATGCAATCAACTGAACGCATAAGTGAAGCTAAGTAAATTTTTATCTGCACTTTTATCAAATAATACACAATTTAAAGTAATTTGTTTGTGTTGCATTGAGCAATATCTAGCTGGAAGTTGTGACTGTTTTTCAGTAGGTCTTATACAAGTGGTATTTTCAGTTAAGGCTTGTTAAAAAACCTGCATAGCCAGTGATAAGTGGTGGTAGTTTCCTTCATTGTTATTCAGTTTCTGTCTTATACAAGTGGTACAGTGAATTATTTTCTGTTTAAACTGTGAGCTTTGTCCGGCTAAGACCTGCATGCAATCAACTGAACGCATAAGTGAAGCTAAGTAAATTTTTATCTGTACTTTTATCAAATAATACACGATTTAAAATAATTTGTTTGTGTTGCATTGAGCAATATCTAGCTGGAAGTTGTGACTCTGTATTTCAGTAGGTCTTATACAAGTGGTATTTTCAGTTAAGGCTTGTTAAAAAACCTGCATAGCCAGTGATAAGTGGGGGTAGTTTCCTTCATTGTTATTCAGTTTCTGTCTTATACAAGTGGTACAGTGAATTATTTTCTGTTTAAACTGTGAGCTTTGTCCGGCTAAGACCTGCATGCAATCAACTGAACGCATAAGTGAAGCTAAGTAAATTTTTATCTGCACTTTTATCAAATAATACGCGATTTAAAATAATTTGTTTGTGTTGCATTGAGCAATATCTAGCTGGAAGTTGTGACTCTGTTTTTCAGTAGGTCTTATACAAGTGGTATTTTCAGTTAAGGCTTGTTAAAAAACCTGCATAGCCAGTGATAAGTGGGGGTAGTTTCCTTCATTGTTATTCAGTTTCTGTCTTATACAAGTGGTACAGTGAATTATTTTCTGTTTAAACTGTGAGCTTTGTCCGGCTAAGACCTTCATGCAATCAACTGAACGCATAAGTGAAGCTAAGTAAATTTTTATCTGCACTTTTATCAAATAATACACAATTTAAAGTAATTTGTTTGTGTTGCATTGAGCAATATCTAGCTGGAAGTTGTGACTCTGTTTTTCAGTAGGTCTTATACAAGTGGTATTTTCAGTTAAGGCTTGTTAAAAAACGTGCATAGCCAGTGATAAGTGGGGGTAGTTTCCTTCATTGTTATTCAGTTTCTGTCTTATACAAGTGGTACAGTGAATTATTTTCTGTTTAAACTGTGAGCTTTGTCCGGCTAAGACCTGCATGCAATCAACTGAACGCATAAGTGAAGCTAAGTAAATTTTTATCTGCACTTTTATCAAATAATACACGATTTAAAATAATTTGTTTGTGTTGCATTGAGCAATATCTAGCTGGAAGTTGTGACTCTGTTTTTCAGTAGGTCTTATACAAGTGGTATTTTCAGTTAAGGCTTGTTAAAAAACCTGCATAGCCAGTGATAAGTGGGGGTAGTTTCCTTCATTGTTATTCAGTTTCTGTCTTATACAAGTGGTACAGTGAATTATTTTCTGTTTAAACTGTGAGCTTTGTCCGGCTAAGTCCTGCATGCAATCAACTGAACGCATAAGTGAAGCTAAATACATTTTTATCTGCACTTTTATCAAATAATACACGATTTAAAGTAATTTGTTTGTGTTGCATTGAGCAACATCTAGCTGGAAGTTGTGACTCTGTTTTTCAGTAGGTCTTATACAAGTGGTATTTTCAGTTAAGGCTTGTTAAAAAACCTGCATAGCCAGTGATAAGTGGGGGTAGTTTCCTTCATTGTTATTCAGTTTCTGTCTTATACAAGTGGTACAGTGAATTATTTTCTGTTTAAACTGTGAGCTTTGTCCGGCTAAGTCCTGCATGCAATCAACTGAACGTATAAGTGAAGCTAAATAAATTTTTATCTGCACTTTTATCAAATAATACACGATTTAAAGTAATTTGTTTGTGTTGCATTGAGCAACATCTAGCTGGAAGTTGTGACTCTGTTTTTCAGTAGGTCTTATACAAGTGGTATTTTCAGTTAAGGCTTGTTAAAAAACCTGCATAGCCAGTGATAAGTGGGGGTAGTTTCCTTCATTGTTATTCAGTTTCTGTCTTATACAAGTGGTACAGTGAATTATTTTCTGTTTAAACTGTGAGCTTTGTCCGGCTAAGACCTGCATGCAATCAACTGAACGCATAAGTGAAGCTAAGTAAATTTTTATCTGCACTTTTATCAAATAATACACGATTTAAAGTAATTTGTTTGTGTTGCATTGAGCAATATCTAGCTGGAAGTTGTGACTCTGTTTTTCAGTAGGTTCCCACCCACCCTCCCTGTTTTTGACTTGGAGTTAATCTTAGTGGCTTGGAAACTGCCCGCCTCTCTTGTAAATTTGCACTTGGATACTCCTCCTGGGCCCATCTCATTTGCTTACTCAAAAAAAAAAAAAAATTTTTATCTGCTTTTACTGTATTTGTGTTTCTTCCTACTTTATTATGCTTTTGCGTCATCTTAAAAGTACTCAATTGTATTTATTACTGCTTGGTGTAACTCATTCTAAGCCTTTTAGTTTAAGCACTTGGGAGGAGAGGCTGGACTCTGTCCTTCTGAGCTGGGAATTTCTGGTTAAAGGGTTATAGTGCCTGCATATTTGAGCTCTTTCTTACTGAAATTGGTACACCTTGTTTGCTGTAGCATAGACTAGATCCAGGCCTGCTGAATCTAGCTTTGTTTGTATGCTTGTTTGCTTATTTCCCTAAAACATTAATTCCACCTAAAACGCGGCTTTTCAGCCCTTCTGTGGATCCCTAGTGATATCTGCATTGCTTACTGTACTTATTTCCTTATTTCACTTGAAAGAAAGTTACTGTTTGTCGTTTTGCATTTAAGTTACCTGTAACACATTTCATTTAAGTTACCTGGCACTTGCGCACTAAAGCAATTATATAAGTCAGCACTAAAAAATTAAAAGCACTACACCCTCACAAACTCCCCTTGAGTACCTTGTTCCCCATTGGCCCTTTTTTCAATTATAAAGGAATTCCCAATACTATTCTAGCATGTCCAAAGGTCAGATGTCAATCTCTTCTCCAGTCCAGCTGGTGAATCTGGGAATCTTGAGGCAATGTTACAACTGCCTCATGTACACAGACAACCCTCTCCTCCTCCCAACAAATTCCAACACATGTGAGAGATGCAACCATATAGCCAAACTAGAGGCTAAGCTCTCTCACCTCAGTACTAGTGTAACCAGTCAGGAGGAGAAGGAAAAGTACAGTTTTGTACCCACCATAAATGTAGATGTCCGATAGGTATGCATCTGCAGTCCTTACATATGGGTTGTCCTGCCTCAGGCAGCCCTTCGGTCAGCCGGATTCCAAAGTCTGGGTCCGGTGTCGGCTGATGTCGCCCCTTTCCCGACGTCAGAGCGCCTGGGATATAAAAGCGTCAGCCGACGCCATCTTCCTCAGTGTTTCTTGCCCCAGATGCCAGTTGCCCTCTAAGTAAGGCTAAATTTGGAGAAATGAAAAAATTCCAAACATGCACAGTAATAAAAAACAAATACACCACAAAAGACAACCCCAGCTAGCTAAAATGAGGGACATGTACCCATAGTATATCATAGAGGGGTAGGAGGGAGAGAAAACCTGACTGCAGATGCATACCTATCGGACATCTACATTTATGGTAGGTACAAAACTGTACTATGTCCTTCAAGGATGCATCTGCAGTCCTTACATATGGGTAGAGTACCATAGCCCAGCTGGGGGTGGTAGGAACTAAGAAAAGGATGATGTAGCTAACATGCCCTGCAGGACTGCACTAGCAAAGCCTGCTCTGGATCTGGAATATAAGGGCAAGTTGTAATGCTTGGAAAATGTATGCACGGAGGTCCATGTAGCAGCTTCTAAAATGTCCTTTGTAGCCACCCCTCTTAAGAAGGCTGTGGAGGTGGCTGTTGCTCTGGTGGAATGAGGCCTTATGTTTGCTGGCACAGCTTTTCCATGAAAAGAGTAACAGAACCGAATGCAATTTCCTATCCATTTTGAAATTGTCTGTTTGGAAATTGCTTTTCCTTGTACACCAGCAGCATATGCTACAAAGAGTTGGTCAGTTTTTCTGTAAGTCTTAGTTCTGTCCAAGTAGTAGAGCAACTGTCTGTGGATGTCCAAAGTATGCAGACGTTTTTCTCCTTTATTTTGTGGATTTGGAAAGAAGGTTGGCAGGTGAATAGCTTGGTTCAGTGAGACCCTGGATACCACCTTTGGCATGAATGAAGGATTGGTTCTCAAAGAGACTCTGCCCTGATGAAAAATGAGAAAAGGCTGTACTGCCATGAGGGCCTGTAACTCAGATACTCTTCTTGCTGAGGTTATGGCCAGAAGGAAGGCAGTCTTCCAAGATAGGAATTGTAGCTCTGAAGATGCTGCTGGTTCAAATGGAGGAAGAGTTAATTTTTCCAACATGAAGTTAAGGTCCCATGTAGGCACTGGAAGTTTCCTTGGAGGGTTGATGTTTTTTATCCCTCTTAGAAACTGCCTTAGTAGAGGATGAGAGAATACAGGTGGATCAGTGTTGTACTCTGCTGAAATTGCTGAAGCATGATTTTTTATGGAGGAGTAAGAAAGGCCATTATGGAGCATTTCAGCCAAGTATTCCAGAATATGTGGAATGCTCATGACTGTCGGATCTTGACCCTTTGTGGTGTTCCAGGTACAAAATCTTTTCCATTTTGCTGAATATGCTTTTCTTGTGGAAGGACGCCGGGCTTCCATGATGATATCCTGTACCCTTTTGGATAGTTTATCCTGGGGAGGAGTCAAGGTATTTTCCAGGCTGTCAGCTGTAAGGTTTTGAGGCTGGAGTGCAGAGTCTTGTAATTGTGTTGTGTCAGTAGAAGTGGCCATTGTGGAAGAGGCCAAAGTTTCGTGCATGACATGCTTCTTAACAGTGGGTACCAGTGCTGTCTTGGCCAGTCCGGGGCTATCAGAATTACTTTTGGTTGCTCTGTCCTGATCTTCAGTAAGACCTTGGCCATCAGTGGCAGCGGTGGGAATGCATAAGAGTATTCCAGCTGAAGGAGAGGGCATCCACTTTCCATGCTTGAGGATGGTATGTCCTTGTGCAGAATTTCCTCAGTTGATGGTTGTGGTGAGAGGCAAAAAGGTCTATGTCCGGCCTTCCCCATGATTTTGTTATCTGGAGAAAGATATCTGGGTGCAACATCCATTCGTGTGGATCCATGATGTTTCTGCTCAGGCTGTCCGCCAGTACATTGTCTTTTCATGGTACGAACTGGGATTGTAGCTCTATATTGCGTTTTAAGGAAAGCTCCCACAGATTCATCACCAGCCTGCAAAGAGGGTATGAATGGGTACCTCCTTGCTTGTTTATGTACCACATAACTGTGGTATTGTCTGTCTTTATTAACAGGTGACCTTGGTGCAGGAAGTGCTTGAAGGCCTCGATGGAATGTATCACTGCCAGCATTTCCTTTTGGTTGATGTGCAGATGCAATTCTTTTTGTGCCCATTGTCCTTGAATGCATCTGCCCTCCATGTGTGCTCTCCATCCATGATCTGAGGCGTCCGTTGTAATGGTTTGGCTGGTATGTGGCTTGCTGAAAGGCAGGCCCATGTTTGACTGGCTTGCTTTTGCCCACCACAGGAATTCCTTTTGAAGGCATGGAATGAGGGGGATCAGAGATTCTAGGCTGTGACTGTGCTGAGACCACAGACTCCTTAGGTACCATTGTAGTTTCCTCATATGCAGCCTTGCTTGTGGAATCAGAAGAATGCAAGATGCCATGTAACCCAGGGCCTGTAGGATTTTCTTTGCAGTTAGCTGGGTTTGTGTTGTCAGATTCCTGAAATAATCCGGTAGTTGTGCTTGTTTTTCTTCTGTGAGAAAAGCCATCTGGGTGTTTGTATCCAGTTTTGCTCCCAGGAAAATTATTCGGTGGGATGGAACAAGTCTTGATTTTTGAATGTTGACTGTGTATCCCAAGGCCTGTAGTAGTCGGATGGCATAGTTTAAGTGTTTTACCAGTGTTTGCTGGCTGTCCGCTTGTATGAGGCAGTCGTCCAGGTATGGATATATTTGAATCCCCTGAAGTCTGCAATGTGCAATTACTGATGCCAGGCATTTCGTGAATACTCTGGGCGCAGTAGATAAGCCAAATGGCAATGCTGAGAATTGATAATGCTCTGAACCTGCAAGAAATCTGAGGTGTCTTCTGCAACTTTGTCTGATAGGGACATGCAGGTATGCCTCCTTGAGGTCTAGAGTTACCAGCCATGATCCCTTGCCCAGCATGGGAAGGAGTTGCTGTAAGGTCAGCATTTTGAATTTCGGCACAATGAGGTAAGTATTCAGTGCGGACAAGTCCAGAATAGGCCTCCATTGCTTTTCTTTTCTTGGAACAAGGAAAAGTCTGGAATAAAATCCTTGGCCTTGTTCTGTAAGAGGAACCCTTTCTATTGCTTTTATTTGTAGTAGTTTGAAAATTTGTTTTAAAGCCTCTGCCCTTTGGTTTGGTGGCAGGTTCGGCATGCCTTGTCTTTTTGGTAATGTATGAAAGTGGAACCTGTATCCTTTGTCTATTATTTGCAGTGTCCATTTGTCTTTTGTAATACTGTGCCAATTTTTTGAGAATAAAGATAGCTTTCCGCCCAAAGGTGCTTCCAATTGAGACCTGGTTGGCGGGGACAAAGTCAAGTCATTGAGATGGTCCTTGTGTAGTAGTTGTAGGCCCTGCAGTACTCTGGTTAGGAGCCTACAATTGATGCCCTCTGTAGGAGCCCCGAGTTTGCCCTCTACCTCTGGCACATCTGTTTCTGCCTCTTTCAGATCTGTCTGTGTCCGGAAAGGACCAATTCTTAGAAGGCCAATTTCTGCTGAATCTTGGTGGCTGGACCTGGAGAAAATCTTTGACTGTTTGTAATGATTTAGCCTTTCCTCAAATTTCTTTAAGACCTCTTGAGCCGAGGAGCCAAATAACTTTTGTTTTTCCAGCGGAGCATCCAGTAGCTTTGCTTTAACATGGTCTGGCAGAGTTTGTTCCTTCAGCCAAGCATGTCTACGTATGGCTGCACCTGTCATTGCTGACCTACATGAAGCTTCCAATGCATCATAACCACACTGCAAGAAATGGTTGCTAACCTGTTGAGAGTTATGTACCAGATCCTGAAGTGCCTTGCGATCTAGGGGTTCAGGCGAAGAAAGTTTTTTATGCAATTCATCTAACAATTACTCTTGGCACTGTATCATATGGAATTGACAATTTAATGCCCTCATAGAAAGAGTGGAAGAAGTATACACTTTTTTACCCCATCTCTCTAAAGCCCTGGACTCCCTTTCAGAAGGAAGAGGATTTTTTGTAGTGGTGGTTGCAACCCCTTTAGGGCCCTGAGAAATAGTTTCTGGGTCAGCAGAGTGGCCCTTGTAAAGGAAATGATGCGAGTCCGGGACCCTGTAGTACCTATCGGGCTTGATAGGAGCCGGAGGAAGGGAGTCTGGAGAAGTACTAGACTCAGAGTACACATCATCAATGACATTTAAAACAGGAGGAATAGCCAAAGGTCTATGCTGAGGTAAATGCAAAAATGTCCTTAACCTCTTTCTGGAATCAGAGAATTCCTGGCCCTGCCATTTGAAATGCTCTCTCATGGAGTGAAGTGTCTCCCCAAAGGACAACTCTTCTGGAGGAGAGGCGGAGGGAATAGATTCCTCTGCATCAGAATCCTCGAGGCCGTAAAGCCTCCTCCTGGTAGTCTGATAGAGCAGAGTCATCTGAGGCCTCATCAGAAGACTGGGGATCTGTGTGCTCAACCCTGGGCCTTTTGTCTAGAGGAGGTTGAGAGCCCCTGTCCGGATGGGGCTGAGAGCCCCTAATTAAGGAAATAAGGTCCTCAGCTAGACTTAAAATCTGTGAACCTGTAGTGGATCCCTGAGGAATAGCCTTGGGAGGGAGAGATTTTGGCTGTTTAGCAGCTTTAGCACGGGTAAATGCCTTAATGGACATGGATGCAGGAGGCCTGGCTGCCCCACGTGCTGGAGTGGTTTTATCTAGAGGAATGGTGTCGGTTGTCTCCAGAGCACCGGTTTCAGAGGGGAATTCTATGACCGACTCAGAGGAGGCCTCCGGGACCGAGGATGTCGGTTGTGCGGTTTCGTCGGTCGGAAGCACCAAGGATTCCATTTCAGCAGAAACCGAGACACTCGCGGTATGCCTAGCCGTGGTTTCGGCCGAAACCACGGACCGCGTGTGTCGGTCATTGTCCTTCCGTTGTTTGGTTAAATTAATAGTCGGAAGCTCCGACGGCATCTTGTAACAGTAACTATCCCAAAAAAATTCCTCTGCAAACTCCGACCAACGCCTAAGAGTGCGTCTATTGAAGGATGCACAGGCTGCGCAGACCGAGACGTCGTGGTCTGGGCCTAGGCAGGGGAGGCAGTAAGAGTGGAAATCCTTATGAGGTATTTGTTTCCCACAAGTTAAACAATTATTAACTTTAACCGTTTGATCTGACATCAGCTGAGGCAAGAAAGAGTCCCCAATGGGGTACTTAGCTTTTTGAAGTCTTCGGTTAACTGAAATTACAGGAGCTGGCCGACCGGCACTTGCGAACTGCTTCTGCTTCGGGCACCGCGCGGCAAGAAAGACTGAGGAAGATGGCGTCGGCTGACGCTTTTATATCCCAGGCGCTCTGACGTCGGGAAAGGGGCGACATCAGCCGACGCCGGACCCAGACTTTGGAATCCGGCCGACCGAAAAGCTGCCTGAGGCAGGACAACCCATATGTAAGGACTGCAGATGCATCCTTGAAGGACATCCACACTCACTACAATTCCTGTCTCACGTAGACCTATCACAACAGCAAACCAAACACATAAACACACAAAAACATACTCGGAGGCTCTAAATAAAAATCTACCTAAGCAGCAGAGACCTCCAAAGCAGACACCCAAGCAACCGTTACCCCAAAACAAAACACGTGCAACACATAGCTCACAAAGCCAGTGTGCCGAACAGTCACAGCCCTTAAGGCTAAGCAACACACCTGATACACTTGTAATAGGTGACTTTATCGTCAGGCACACTGACGTCCCGCTCACCAGGTTGAACAAGGAGAAGGTCACGGTGAGCTGCCTGTCGGGCGCTAGGATCCACCACATAACACAAGCACTCAGGTCACTCCAAGGCAAGTACAAATATGACTCAGTCATTGCCCATGCTGGTGTGAATGACCGGAAACGTACCTCCCTGGACTACATGAAAAGAGACATAGAGGAGCTCTCTGAGCATGTATCCCAGGCCGGTATGACCCTGACCTTGAGTAGCATCTTACCCTCAACAAGAATGATGCCACAATATGAAGACAAGATGATTAATTTCAACAATTGGCTTAAGTATTGGTGTCATTCAAAGGGGATCCAATGCCTGTCAGCCTGGGATGACATGCTCGACAAGCCACATTGCTTCGCTAGGGAAGGCTTCCACCTGTCACCCCTGAGCTTTCGGATATTGGCAAAGGCTCTTGCAACCCCCATATTGCCTTTTTTAGGCAAGGCTCAAAAGACAAACCCACCTCCATAGGTATCACAAGGGATAAGAAACTAAGAGTAATGCTACTCAACGCCAGAAGTCTAAACCTCAAGATGCATGCACTCGAAACTCTCCTTAGCATGGAGAACATCGATATCTGTGCAGTAACAGAAACCTGGTTCAAGGCTCCTGAGAGCACCCCAGCACTACCAGGTTATACCTCATACCATGCTTTTCGGCCACAAAACTTGGACTGAACCAGAAAAGGAGGGGGAGTATCAATATTCGTCAAAGATACCCACACCTCCAGGTTGGTGGCACAGTACGAAGCATTAGAGACTATCCATGTGCAACTAACAGTGGGCAAAACTGCTTTCCAGTTTATAGCCTGCTACAGACCACCCTCCCAAACCCAGGAACCCCACTCGGCCTTCCTGAGAACACTGGAAAATATGAAGGTCTCTCCAAACACCATTATATTGGGCAACTTCAACTACCCACACATAGACTGGGAGCATTACTCTAGCTCCAACACCCTAGCTCAAAGGTTCCTAGAATTTATAAACTCAATAGCTATGGAACAACTTGTTACCACTCCCACAAGAGGGGAAAACATACTGGACCTGATCATCACCAACATGGGGACTCTATGCTCCAGACCAGAAGTGTATCCCTCACTGGTATGATCAGACCATAAACTAATCTCACTGGATATTCATATCCTGACCCCACCCCCTGCCCAGAAAACCACAGTGAAAAACTTCTCTAAAGCAAATTTCACACTCCTTAAAACCGAGGTGGAATCCTTCAAAGCCCCCGGGCCTGTGGAAAATACGGCCCAGACTGCAGGATCCTTTATAAACGTATTCTATGAACACCTTCAGGAATGCATGGATCATGCAATACCAAATAAAACCAAGACCCAATCCTCCAAAGGCAGACGTCCTGTCTGGTGGACCCCAGCCATAAACAAACTATACAATAGAAGGAGGAAGCTACTACATGATAGAGCAAAATCGGAAGGCATCTCTGATCAGTGTTAGCAAAAAACTAAGGGCACTCATAAAATCGTCTAAGGCCAGCTTCGAGAGAAAAATTGCACAGGACACTAAGGATAATCACAAGGCTTTCTTTAGTTATGTTAGGAACCTGGGTGGGAATTCCCAGATATGTTCAGAATTAGTCCGAAATGACAAAAAATACACTGAACCCACAGACTCTGGCAACATCCTAGCTGACAGGTTCAGCGCAAACTTCTCCCCCCCTCCCCACCAAAAGGGCAAATATCTATCCCAGTAGAGTGCTGCCCCCCCTGACATCTCAGATGCTCAGGTAAGAGCTGCCCTCTCCAAAGCAAAAAACACAGCATCAATGGGACCAGACGGTGTCCCGGGCTGCGTCCTACATGAACTCCAAAAAGAGCTAAACCCAAACATAAAACTACTGCTTAATCTCAGCCTTACCACAGGATATGTACCCAAAGAGTGACGTACAGCAACAGTGGTCCCTCTCCATAAAGGCGGTGCCTCAACGGATCCTGGAAACTATTGCCCCATAAGCCTGACTAGCTTGGTCTGCAAAGCTATGGAAAGGATCATCATGGACCTCATAAATAAATATATTGGGGACCTACAGAAACTGGATCCTACCCAGTTCGGCTTCTTCTGCCTTTTAAACCTGGTCGATTTCTTTGAAACAGTCACCAAGGCCATTGACGAGGGGAAGGTGGTCCACACAGCCTACCTGGACCTCGCAAAAGCCTTCGATACAATACCCCACTCGGGCATTATAGATAAGCTCACCAGCTTAAATATAAACCCCTATGTCACTAGATGGGTTGCAAACTGGCTCAAGGACAGAACCCACATGGTTAGAATTGCTGGAGCCATGTCAGACTCCAAACCAGCTACAAGTGGTGTCCCCACAAGGCTCAGTCCTGGGACCTCTCTTGTTCGGTATATATTTCTCGGAGGTACAGACCAACACGGAAGGACTGTGGCTGACCAAGTTCGCAGATGACTGCAAACTGGGCACCATAATCGACTCTCCAGCCAACACAAGCATCCTCCAAAAGGGCCTCATAGAAACAGACAACTGGTGCCAGAGCCATGGCCTCAAGCTAAACGCCAAAAAGTGTATAGTCATCCCCTTTGGCAAAAACAAAGTGCCCACAAATTACCACACAGGTGGTAATTCATTAAGTACGGAAGAAGTAATTAGGGATCTGAGGACCCAAGTTGATAGTAATCTCTCATTTGACAACCATGTGGCCAAAGTGGTTAGAAAAACATTTTATATAGCCCACCTAATCATGAAGGGATTCACATCTAGATCAGGGGAGGTCATCATGCCTCTTTACTCATCCCTCATCAGGCCCATAATTGAGTACAATGCCCCTTTTGGGATGTACCTTATCAGACACCTGCAGCAACTTGAAAGACCCGAAACGTACCTCACCAAGAGGATCAAAGGGCTCAAACAGATGCCATATGCTGCCCGGTTAAAGAAACTCCAGCTCTACTCAGTGGCATACCGCCTGCTCAAAGGCAATCTGTGCCTGACGTATAAAGCCATGTCCAACCCGGAATTAATGGACATGCTGCACCTCAGAAAATCCAAATCCCATCCAGCTACGCGCTCGAGAGATTTGAACCTCAGCCCTGAAATAAATAGGACATGCTGGAGGGACAGATTCATAACCCAGAGGCTCCCTTCACTCTGTAATAAAATCCCAGTCCAGGTTAGGCAGAGTCCCTCATTGACTCTCTTCAAGAGGAATCTTGATGAGCGGATGGGGGATCATAGGTTTACCCCGGGTATCACTTCTGTGTAACTGTTAAACAGAGGCACTGTATACTAACCTTGAAAAAGGGCATAGCAAAATTTATTTAAAATGGGTGGCGAAAGCCAAACACACTCTGGCTAGGTTATAAATGCCCTAGGGCAGATAGCCTAGTATGAACCTATGAACCTATGCTGTGGGGCATAGGCTGAGATTTTTCATCATTTTACACTCTGGCTAGGCTTACAAATGCCCTAGGGTAGATAGCCTAGTATGAACCTATGAACTTATAAGAAGAAATGTTTCAAAAAATAATAGAATTAGAGGACAGAGCATGTAGGGAAAACTTGAGATGTTCTGCTGTACCCAAGATTATGAAAGGAACACATTGTATTAATTTTATGAAAGAACAAATAAGAAATTGGACTGCTATTCTGCAACAAGAATTCTTAACTGAAAGGGCACATCATGTGCATGCTCCAAACCTGGCTATGAGAAAACAACCTAGACACTTTCAGTGAACTCAAACTTCGGCATTTTCATCTTGTGATTCTGAATTTCGATCATATGGTAATTTGTGATTTAAAAGTAGATCCACATCAATATAATGGAAAGATACTCTCCCTGGTTAGAAAACTGCAGGGAAAAAAAACACAGGTACAATACTTACTAAGATTAGCCTCACTAGTAGACTTCCAAGATGGCTGCACATTGACTAACCATATATCTTTAGCTCTCCCAGTGTGAAAACAGAAACTTAGCAGAGAAAGCCAGTGGGCCTGGACTCCTGGGTAAATTTCAGTAAATCGCTAGTAGGTGCACTGCTTGGATGCCAGGAAAAAAGAAATACAGAGGACTTGAAGGAAAGAATCAGCTACAAAAGGTGACGAAAAAACCCTGAGTGGCAAGAGTACTGCAGCTGTTCAGCAAAAAACACTGCAAGCTCCAGACATGATTTCCAGTAACCTAGAGGAAAGTATAATGCAACTGCATAAAGACCTGACTAAAATAAATGAAACACTAATGCAGTATATCAACTCAAACAATAAAAGGCTGGAGAAAATGGAAGCTTTAAACAGATATTCAGATAAGGTGATAAAACTGCAAAACTCAAAGGTCAAAATGAAGAAGACGTTGGCTGAATATGAGAATGCAACACAAGAAGAAATGTTTCAAAAAATAATAGAATTAGAGGACAGAGCATGTAGGGAAAACCTGAGATGTTCTGCTGTACCCAAGATGATGAAAGGAACACACTGTATTAATTTTATGAAAGAACAAATAATTGGACTGCTATTCTGCAACAAGAATTGTTAACTAAAAGGCCACATCATGTGCATGCTCCAAACCTGGCTATGAGAAAACAACCTAGACCTTTAAGAGTAAGAATGCAATCTTACCAGCAGAAGAAGTTGATTCTGACAAAAACTGTGGCAGAAGGACAAAGTACTAAAAGTGGGAGACAGTAGACTGTTTGAGGAAAAGGATTATTCACTGTACACCAGGCAGAAGAGGAATATATTTCTTCCACTATTCACGGAATGTTGAGAAGCAGATATGACATTCAAATTGCTGTATCCAACTATCTTCAAAATATTTTTCCCTAGATGAACAAAAAAAGAAGTTATGTACTCACCATAACATTCCATGTTGGTAGTCCATTTCACCTTTCATTTTTATGTATGGGTTCAGAGTCGATCCTCGGCTCCGACTCGGCCGATTTATAAGCTCGAAGACTTCTGGTTGGCTCATGGCTAAGCAGGTATCCCATAGTGCACCAGTACAAACCCCAGATCTTGTTTGCTGCTCACTAGAAGAAATAACCATAAAGACAAACCAATACTAAAGGGTCTCCAACCAAAGATAACCAAAATATTAATACCACCAGATTCTTCCAGAATGGGGGCAGGAGGGCGGATTGGTAAAAATGAAGGGTGAGATGGACTACCAACATGGAACATGATGGTGAGTACATAACTTCTTTATGTTGTGTAGTCCAATCTCACCTTCATTTTTATGTATGGGACAGCATCCCTAGCGCCTTATTCTTGGGTAGCTCATTGGAAAATACTCCTGAGCACTGTAGAGCTAAAGGATGCTCTAGCCCTGGAAGTTAAATCCAATTTGTAATGTGTAATAAAAGTGTGAGGGGTAGCCCATGTAGCTGCTGCACAAATATTATCAAGTGGGACTCCGGCTTGAAAGGCTGCAGAGGTAGACAGAGACCTGGTAGAATGAGCCTTGATCCTGGAGGGTAAATGTCTGCCCTCCGAATTGTAGACAAAGGCTATGCAACTGGAAATCCAGTTAGATAGTGTCACTTTAGAAACTGGTAAACTCAATCTAGATTCAGAAAAGGAGATGAATAGTTGAGCTGATTTCCTAAACTCCTTGGTCCGATGCACATAAAAACTTAGCGGTCTATGAACGTCTAGCTGATGAAACCGATATTCAGCTGCATTACAGTGATTAGGGAAAAAACTGGGAGTTCTATGGATTGATTTAAGGTGGCGTGAGAACAAACTTTGGGAACAAAGGAAGGGTTAATACGCAGTGAGACCCTGTCTTTATGAAAGATCAAATAAGGTGGCTTAACAGATAAGGCTTGTAACTCCGATACCCTTCATGCAGATGTGATAGCCACCAAAAACAAAGTCTTCCAAGACAAAAATTTCAATGAGGATGACTGAGAAGGTTCAAACGGGGAAGATGTCAGTTTGGACAATACAAAATTTAAATCCCAAGAAGCCACAGGCTCTTGAAGAAGTGGCCTCAATAGAGTGGCTCCTTTCAAAAAGGTCTTGCATAGCTTATGAGGCATTAAATTGGTGTCTGGAAATCCAAAATGGAAAACAGAAATAGCCATCAATTGAACTCTGATAGTGGCAGCGGCAGATCATTGCTGAAAAAGCTTGGAGAGAAATTCCAAAATTACAGGGATAGAAGCAGTGTAGGGATCTACATTAATTTTCTGTGCCCAAATAGAAAAACATTTCCATTTACTGCCATATAGTCTCCTAGTTTAAGGTTTACGGGAGGACATAAGGACATGTGACACTGAGGAAGATAAATCGTGAAGCCTGACTAGGGATGGAACTGGAGCAGCCATGCTGTCAATTTGATGGTGTGGATCGAAGGATGTAGCGACCCTGACATATGAGTCAAAAGATCTGGAGCTGGATCCAGAATCCAAGGATCGTTCAGGAGAAGAGGATAGATGGAGGGGAACCAAACCTGAAGAGGCCAGTAAGGAGCAATGAGGATTAACTTGCATCCCAGCCGTCTGGCTTTCTGAATCTCTTTGGAAATAAGAGGAAAAGCATACAGACGACTCAGGGGCCAATCGTGTGCTAGAGCATCCCTGGGCGTCTCCCCTGGAGGGGGAATGAGGGAAAAATAGCTGCTGCATTTGGCACTGACTGGACTGGCAACAAAGTCGCAGCAAGGCTGTCCCCATTTGCAGAAAATCTGTTCCACTCTTTCGTGTTTCAGAGACCACTCGTGAGGCGGTAGGATCGCCCGACAGAGCTTGTCAGCTATCACGTTGGTCGTCCCTGGGATGTGCATTGCTACCAGAAAGCTCTGGGAATAAATCACCCATTCCCAAACTCCCATGGCCTCTCGACAGAGTGGGTAAGATCTGGTACCACTCTGTTTGTTGATATACCAAACTACCGACATGTTGTCTGTTTGTATCGCAAAAGTCCATAGAAGAAGAAGGTCTTGAAGTGCTTGCAACACCAGGAGCACTGCCCTCATCTCCAGAACACTGATATGTGGGTGAACCTCGTGTTCTTGCCATGTGCCTTGGACAGTCCTGCCGAGATAATGCCCTCCCCGATCTGGGAGGCATCCGTGGTCACCGTGGCAACGGGTTGGTCAGGAACAAAGGGGGCGCCCGTCATCAACTGGCTGGGTGCTATCCACCAAAGGAGGTCCTTCTTGCATGATTCCATCAGCAGAATAGGGTGATTCAGTGGAAGATATTGGAAGGACCATTGGGAAAACAGAAGCCACTGGAAAACTCTCATGTGCAACCTGGCTAATGGTATTAATAGGATGGTGGATGCCATAGTCCCAAGGAGCTAAAGAACCCACTTTGCTTTGACCTTCCACAACGGGAGAAAGCGTTGAATTTGAAATATTAAATTTTGTGCCCTTTCGGCAGGAAGACAAGCTGTCATGTTCACTGTGTCTACCTCTGCGCCTATACAAATCACAGATTGAGAGGGCAATAATGCGGTCAGCAGCCAGTCGTCCAAGTACGTAAACACCTGGAATCCCTGATGTCTCAGGTGAGCTGTCACTACTGCCATGCATTTGGTGAACACCCTGGGGGCTGTGGTGAGACCAAAGGGCAGAGCACGAAACTGACAGTGACTGGCTCCCAGCCAGAAGCGTAGATTACTCCTGGATGCCTTGTCCATTTTTATATGGTAGTAGGCATCCTGGAGATCTATTGAGCACATCCAATAGTCTTTCCCTAACAAAGGGAGTATCGACTGCATTGTTACCATCCTAAACTTGTCCTTTCTCACGGATTCATTTAATCTGCTGAGGTCCAATACTGGCCTCCAGTCTCCTGTTCGTTTTGGGACTAAAAAGAACCTGGAGTAAGTTCCGGATCCTATCTGGTCTGCTGGGATGGGTTGGATGACTCTTTTTAAGAGCAACTTGTTGATCTCCACAGTTGCCTGATCCCTGAGATTGGGTGGTACATCTGGGATCTTCTTGGGAACAAACGGTGGAAAGGAAGAGGGTATTATATAGCCTCTGGTAACAACTCTTTGTACCCACTTGTCTTGGGTTATACTTAGCCAGGCTTCTGGATACAAAGAAATGCGACCCACGACCGGCCCCAGAGAAACGCGGTCAGGCCCCAAAGCTGATAAAGCCATTCCCGAAAGGAATCATGACCTTGTTAGTATTGCGGACCGCCCCTGCCTCTAGGGCGACTTCTCCCATTTCCTCCTACTCCTCTGCCTCTGAAGGAGGGTTCACCCTGTGTGTCCGGAAAGACCCTCTGGGACTTCTTGAACCACATTTTACTGCCCTTTTGACCTTTAGGGTATGGTCTAGAGGGAACAGTAAAAACCTACTCCCATGGCAGAGAATGTCATTCCGTCTTGCTCACACCGAGTGAGTGTGTCCTTCACCTTAGATCCAAACAATGAGGACCCATCAAAAGGGGCGTTGGTAAAAGTGGATTTGAACGGTTCCGCAGAATTACACAAGCGCATTCAAGAGTGACGTCTTAGGGCAACTCCCAAACCCGTTCCTCTACTCGCTCCTTCAGCCGCATAAGAAATAAGCCGCATGGAGGAGTTAACTATAGAATTTAGGGTGGACAACTGAGCAGAAATCTTGTCAGGAACTCCCTCAGTACATGTACCCTGTATAGAATCTCCCAACTCCTTAATGAGATCCCTCTACAATCGCATGAAGTGAGTAAGATAGTTCAACAATCAAAGAGTAAAAGCGGCTGAACTGAAGACACACTTCCCATGCCTGTCCATCTGTCAAACCTCCTTATTCGGTGGATGGACAGAAGAAGTCTCAGCAAGCTCCTTCTTAGTGGCCACCGCCATCATCATGGCATCTACAGGGACACCTTTGGACAAAGATTCTTTATCTGGAGGGGCAGAAAGAAACTTGCTAGTTCTCCTAGGGGCTGGCTCCATGGCATCGGGAGTATCCCACACGTTTCGACTAACTAAATCCATCAGTTCGTCAAAAGGTGGAGACACCCAAGAGGCAGAAGTTTGAGACCCAAAAGCCTTCATGTACACCGACTCCTCATCAGAGGGGTTAACAGTGGGCCAGCCGCATCTCTGCTTAAGGACCGCTAGGATGTCCATGAAGGAGACATCATCAGAGGACGACTTGGGGGACCCTTCTGACTCCTCGAGGTCAGTGTCAGATGTCAAAGACTCATCCTGGGAGTCAACATGCTTCCTCTTGCATTTAGCCTAGTACTAATCTATGAACCTATGAACTTAGGTGAGGTGCCAGTTCATGTAATGGACATGCTGCACCTCAGAAAATCCAAATCCCATCGAGCTACGCGCTCGAGAGACTTGAACCTCAGCACTGAAATAAATAGAACATGCTGGAGGGACAGATTCATAACCCAGAGGCTCCCTTCATTATGGAATAAAATCCCAGTCCGGGTTAGGCAGAGTCCCTCATTGACTCGCTTCAAGAGGAATCTTGATGAGTGGATGGGAGATCGTAGGTTCACCCCGGGTATCACTTCTGTGTCACTGTTAGACAGAGGCACAGTATACTAACCTCGAAAAGGGGCATAGCAAAATTCATTTAAAATGGGTGGCGAAAGCCAAACACACTCTGGCTAGGCTTATAAATGCCCTAGGGCAGATAGCCTAGTATGAACCTATGCTGTGGGGCATAGGCTGAGATTATGAATACTGCCCTATCATTACACTGGAGTCTGACTGCCATGAGTCTGTCATTAACTCTGATGATATCCCTTACTGCCTTCTGAAGCCTCTCTCACTGCAATTCCTACACCACTTCTAACCTGCCCT
The DNA here is from genome assembly GCF_019279795.1 of Protopterus annectens. Taxonomy (NCBI): domain Eukaryota; kingdom Metazoa; phylum Chordata; order Ceratodontiformes; family Protopteridae; genus Protopterus; species Protopterus annectens. The sequence goes on from NC_056729.1 coordinate 1,881,515,677, forward strand.
CCGCCTGAGTAGTAGACTCTGGATCCCAAGCCAAGTGGCTTTGCTGCACTGCCCTTCCATCTCGTCTCCTGGGTACATAGGATGTCCACCTCCTCCGTATCATCATGTCATCCACTTCCAAGCTGCATCCTGTCAGTGAACCTACATTAGGCATAGCAGGTTGATTGGTTTTACATCCAGCTTTCACTCAACAGCGCTGTCCCAGGTAACCCAGACTGGGCAACTAGACACCAGCCAGCCAGTAGCTTATTGACCCAGGGCTGCTGGGCTTTGTGGCAGGCACACACTGTTCAAGAGGGGCACATATACCCCTCCCACCGTTAGCATGGGTCCCTGTCATAGGTTTGAGTAGGCCTGGTCCTCAGCCCACTTAATACCAGCAACTACGCATGACCCATTTTGGTGACATTAGTCAACATGACAGAATCACCTAGAGTCATATTTTACACTGTCGAGTGGTTAGCCCTGTCAAGGCTCACAGTCTGCGATCCATGTTCTCTTACATTGAGGATACTGCGCACCACAGTAGATGCCCAAAGCAGTTGGTCTGTACAACTCTTCACCCTATAGGGCACCATGCAGAGTCTGTGCTGCTGCCCACAGTTCCATTCATTGGTGAGTTTGAGATGGAAACACTCAGCATGTTTTTCGGACATGGGAGAAACCCCATCGACACACAGGGAAAACATGAAAACTTCAAACAGGCATTGGTCAGTAGTCAGAACTGAACCTTGTGCATGGGAGGCGAAGACCTTAACCACTAAGTCATCTGCTCTCTTTAGTAGAATGTAAAATGGGAGATGAGCAGTTTGGATTCAGATCACGATGCAGCACAATTGACCCAATGTTTGCACTGAGACAGATACTTGAGAAGAAACTAGAAATGAGGAGAAAGTCCAAATGGTCATTCCTAGACTTGGAAAAAGCATATGACAGGGTCCCAAGAAAGCTGATCTGGGCAGTAATGTAGTGGTTTCAAGTCCCAGAAACATTGGTAGAATTAGTACAGGCTATTTACAAGGACCCAATGACTCAAGTACGAAGAGTGTTCGGCCTCACAGGAGGGTTCCCAGTGGGTGCGGGTGTACATCAGGGTTCAGCTCTGAGCCCTGCTGCTGTTCCTACTGGTGATGGACTACATTAGCAAACAGGTTGGAGGGGACGGATCAGTAAAGCCGCTGTATGCAGATGATGTGGCAGTACTGGCAGACTCTGAGCTAGAACTTTGGCAAAGGATAGGAGAATGGAATGCAAATTTGAAGGCACATGGGATGAAACTAAGCACAGATAAGACAGTGGTAATGGCAGCAAATTGGGGAAATCAGAAGAAGCTGAGACTAGAGATAGAAGGGAAGATAGTGGAACAGGTAAACAGCTTCAGGTATCTGGGAGGACTACTTGAGGAGAAGGGTAGACTGAATGAAGAGGTCAAAGCTAGAATCAGAGGGGCTGCAGCCAACTGGTGTAGAGTGGCAGGTGTAGTCTATGACAGAAAGATGCCAAAGAAGCTGAAAAGTAAGGTGTACAAGACAGTGGAGCTGTATGGAGCTGTACGGTACAGAAACCTGAGCAGTAAAGGCAGAACAGTTGAAGAAGCTAGAGGTGATGGAAATGAAGTGCCTGAGAAAGGTGATAGTATTTACACTGTGGGACAGACTAAGAAATGAGAACATAAGAGCAGTAGCCAAAGTAGCTCCGATTGCAGAAAAGATCAAAGAGAACAGATTACAGTGGTTTGGGCACATGTGTAGAAAAAGGATTTGGGACAAACAGGAAAAAGGTAAGAGGAAGCGAGGAAGTCCAGCAAAGAGGTGGCTAGATTGTGTGAAAGAAGATCTGAGACAGTCAGGCATGAGTGTTGAAGAAGGCAGGAGTGTGGCACTGAATCAAGAGAGTTGGTGACAGTTAACACGATACCATGACCCCATGTAGAAAAATGGGGAAAAAGGGGGCTGATGATGATGATGATCAAAATCTGTTTTCTATGAAGTACACACTAAGGAAGAAATACAAGTTTGTCCAACAAAAAGTGAGCTGTGAAACAGAAGAAGATTCTGCTTCTTGTTTTTCTTTTAATAAAGAAGACAGAAAGACTGTACCAGTGAAACCTTTTCCAGTGTTTCAATGGAAAATGTTTGTGGTGGGAGAAAAGCACAAGAGTTGACTAGAAAAATTGGCAGCATGTTGGAAATGAAGCAGAGACAAGGTTTGGGAGATGGAGATGAACAGGAATAGAACAAGAAAATCTGGAAATATTAGACTTTCTTGGACTTTGTTAAACCTATATAGGACTCTAAAGCATATGCCCTACTTCACGTCATGAATGTTTGGAGAATAAAATTAGTAACTTGGAAATTGACAAATGTGGGATTACAAAGTAATAATTATATTTGTGAAACATGACAAAGCAAGAAAACCTGGGATATTGGACTTTGTTAAACTTGCAGGTTACTCTAAGACATATGCCTACTTCATGTCATTAATGTTTGGAAAATTACTCAGGAGAGGGGAAGAGGAGAGAAAAATTAACTGTAAGTATAATTTTTTTTCTTAATAGTACTATTTTGATTGCACTTTCTTTGCATTCTATAGAGTAAACTTTTCTCAGTTAATTTTCAGTGTAATGGGGATACTAATGCAAACAGGTGTTCCAGTTTTTTTCTTTCTTTTTTTTCTCCTTTTCCCTTCTCTCTTTCTCCTTGTTCAGTTTTAAGAAATGTAGGCACTGCAGTGTAAAAATGTCTGGTTAAAAGAACATGACAAAAGAAAAATTATTGTGCTTTTTCATATTCTTGCATAGGGGAGTGACTGTGTTAAGGCCATTAGCTTATTCAGTAACAAGTTTAAAGGGAAAACAAGTAAATGAAAAATAATACTGAATAGTACAAGGCTTTTTTCTAGTAGACAAGGGTATGTTTGGTAGTTTCATGTCTGGTTTTCCTGTCTGTAGCAGAATGGTTTGGAGAAAATGTTTTCTGAAAGCATTTATGTGTTTTCCCAGCTGAACAAGCTATAAAGATAAGACAAACCCAATGAAATCACAAGTTGTACCATGCATCTTAGCATGGATAAACAGTACATGCATGTAACACAAAAGCTGGAACTAGACATTTACCAAAAAAGCTGTTATACATAAAAGGTGGGAATAATACTTTTTCAAGAATATGATTCATTCTATAATGTCTTAAAATGTTAATGGTCTCACAGATAAATACAAAAAAGAAAGAGTAGTGAACTATATTAAAAAATGTAGAGAGCAAATAGCTATGCCACAGGAGACACACTTGGAAAGAACTGAACATGTGAATTTGATAAAGGTTTTCAGGATGTTATTCAGTGGAATACCTGAGGCAAAGGAAAAGAGGAGTACTTATATAATTGCAAGAGGAGCTCCAATAGTGACAGAAGAGGATAAAAAAAGACAATAATGGTAGATTTGTGGTACTAAGGGGCTACTGGCAAGGGAGGAAGATTACAATGGCATGTATTTATATTCCAACAAAACTGCTATAATGTTAGTTGTATAAAGTTCAGGGAGAAATAAGCTTTCAAAAAGGAATATTACATATAAGTGGGGACTGGAATTTGATTTGCACCACTGAATATGTGTCTAGTGGGCGTGGAAGGGAAAATATAACAAAGAAGGGTAAATTGTTAAAGAAATTTAAGAAAATTATTGGCATGGGACATGTGAGTTCAGAGTGAATTTAAATATTATTCCCTAAGATACAAAAACTGGGCTAGGCTAGACAGAATTTACATTTCTCAGGAACATGTGCATTTAATTGAAGGTGTTGATATGCACCCAACCATTTCAAATAATTCGCCAATAATAACTAAAATAAAAACACAGGGCAATGAAATGAAAATGAGACACTGGCACTTTCCCACCTATATGTTGAAAAGAGAGGAATTTAAGCAATAGGTAGTGGAAATTATTCAGGCACTAAGATAGAAATTTCTTCCGAAAATATGGCTAGGGGATGGGATAAAATTAAAGTGGAGTTTAAAAATAGTGTGGAAATAAAAGAATAGGAGATATGGTTAAGAAGTAACAAGAATTATGTAGAAGGACTGACATATGTTAAAGTATTACAAAACAGGGGGAATCTCACTGAACAAGAAGAGGAGCAACTGCGGAATGTTAAACAGAAAATAAGGGATTACCTTGATATATGCATGAGTTTAGAATGGTTGCTGTTAAGCAACTGTTTTTTGACAATAACTCCAGAGCACAAAAACGTTTAGCACAACAACTCAGGCAACAGAAAGTAGAATGGGTTGTCACCAAGTTTAAGGAGCCTATAACAAGGAAGATAACAAGGGTTCCTGTAGAAGTATTAAAAATATTTCGGAAATTAAATGAAAGAATGTATAAAGCAAAGAAATATAGAAAACAAGAAAATGTACACATGGAAATATTTACAGAAGAATTAAATATGTCAAGATTAGAGGTAGAAGAGGCTCAATTACTAACATGATAGGAGGTGATAAGATAAAAATGGTGATGTATTACTGATGTACAGGAAAGTCCCCAGGAATATATGGTATTCCCGTGGAAGTTTGGACACTAGGAGGGGAAAAACTGATAACGATAAAGAAGGTTTTGTTTAACAGTATTTTAAGAGGAGGAGATGTACCAACATCCTGGAAGAAAAAGGTGGTAGCTGTTAATACCCAAAGCGGGTAATGATCCATCAGTTCCAGCTTCATACAGGCCCATTTCAATACTAAACCATGATTATAAAGTGCTTATGTCTATAATGGCTAAAAGAATGGCAAAAGTGGTGCCAAAATTGATAGATATGGATCAAAGTGGTTTTGTGGAGGGGGAGGCAAACATTTGACAACATTAACAGAACACTGATGATCCAGAGGGAAGCAACATGTAAGAAAGTATCACTATTGTTGTTGGGTCTTGATGCAAAGAAAGCATTTGACAGGTAAGCTGAGAATATATGAGCAAAGCAATGAAAGCATTTTCACTCCCTGATACAATTATAAAATTGATTAGGAGGCTATTTGAGGGATCGGAGGTGAAAATTAAAGTGGGTGGAGTCCTTTCTGCTTCAGCAGAGGAACCATGCAGGGGTGTCCTCTCTCCACTTTGTTATATTCATTATATTTAGTATCACTGGCAAAGAAAATAAGGACTCAGAAATTCAAGGATATAATTGGTATGGTAGTCAAGAAAAGCTGGCACTACTTGCAGATATTAGTTTATACCTGACAAAGCCAGGGAGGGATATTACAGTGCTGTGGAATATTTTGAGACAATTTCAAATCTTTTAGGATACAAAATTAATGAAGTTAAAACAAGAGCAACACTGGTAAATTATGTACTCACACATAAATTGGTTCAGCAATATTGATATTTATGGGTACATGATAAAATTAAATATTTAGGAGTATGGATTAAAAATTATTCTGGTGTGGCAGCTAAGGATATGTGGGAAGAGACTAAAAAGATAACACAAAAATTGAGAAAATGGAAACTCTGTTATATGGACATTGATAGCAAGATACAAGCAGTTAAAATGTTTTTAGTTCCTTTAGTCTTGTACACAGGTCAGGCATACTGTTATCAACCAGAGGAGAAGCTGTGGACAGAAATTAATAAAGAGCCGAAGGAGTTTATCTGGATGGTAAGAATGCGAGAGTCAAGTGGGATAAGCTTATTTTTCCAATAGAACAAGACAGACTGGGATTACCCGATGTGAAGGGGTATTTTAGCGCAACACAGTTAAGGCTCCTATACATGATGAAATCGGGGAGAAGCTCAAGAAACAAGGAGAGACTGGGATTTTGGATGCAGACCTTCAAGGAGAATAACAATAATCATATAGAATATAGGTTCATAGGTACACAGGTAAGTACTAGGCTATCTGCCCATGGGCATTTATAAGCCTAGCCACAGAGTGATGGCTTTCGCCTCCCCATTAGATTAGTAACCTGGGCCGTCAACAGGGCTCCTGAAGTGATCCCAGTATAGAACTTACGATTACCCATCCACTCATCAAGATTTCTCTTGAAGAGGGTCAGAGAGGAGCTCTGTCGAATATGGATTGGGATTCTATTCCAGAGTGGGGGGGGGGGTCGCTGGGACAGGAATCTATCTCTCCAGCATGTCCTGTTTATTGTACATACGTTCAAGTCGCTGGAACGAGTGGTTCTGAGAGATCTCGTTTTTTTGAGGTGAAGCATGTCCATTAGTTCAGGGTATGACATGGCCCTATAGGTCAGGCATAGGTCACCTCTGAGCAGACGGTAAGCAACTGAGAAGAGCTGGAGCTTTTTTAGTCATGCTTCATAGGGTAATTGTTTAAGGCCCTTAATCCTCTTAGTGAGGTACTTCTGTGGTCTTTCTAGTTGTTGCAGGTGTCTAGTGAGGTACATCCCAAATGGGGCATTGTACTCTTTTATGGGCCTAATGAGTGAGGAGTAAAGGGGCACAATCACCTCCTTGGATCTGGATGAGAAACTCTTTGTGATCAGGTGTGCCACATAGAAGGATTTCCTGACCATTTTGGCTATGTGGTTATCAAAGGACAGCATGCTATCTACTTGGGTACCCAGGTCCCTAATTACTTCTTCTGTACTTAGTGGATTCCCATCTATGTGGTAGTTTGTAGGTACTTTGTTTTTCCCAAATGGAATTACTATGCATTTTTTGGCATTTAGCTTGAGGCCGTGACTTTGACACCAGGTGTTTGCCTCTGTGAGACCCTTTTGCAGGATGTCTGTGTCAGCTGGAGAGTCAATTATTGCACCCAATTTGCAGTAATCTGCGAACTTGGTTAGCCACAGTCCCTCCGCCTTTGCCTGTACTTCGAAGAAATATATACTGAACAGGAGGGGTCCCAGGACTGAGCCCTGTGGGACTCCACTTGTGACTGGTTTAGAGTCAGACATGGCGCCTGCCACTCTTACCGTGTGGGTTCTGTCTGAGAGCTAATTGGCAATCCATCTCGTGACATGGGGGTTGATATTTAAGCTGGTGAGTTTGTCTATGATGCCCGAGTGTGAGATGGTGTTGAATGCCTTAGCGAGGTCCAGATATGCTGTGTGGACCACCTTCCCTTCATCTATGGCCTTGGTGACTGTTTTGAAGAAGTCAACCAAGTTCAGGAGGCAAGTTCTGCCTTTAACAAAGCCGAACTGGGTGGGGTCCAGTGTCTGGAGGTTCCCAATGTCCCTGTTAATCAGCTCCATGATAATGCATTCCATGGCTTTGCAGACCAAGCTAGTCAAGCTTATAGGGCGATATTTCCCAGGGTCAGCTGTGGCTGTAATGACTGCAACAGTGAATACAGTTGAACATCTACATTTATGGTAAGTGTACACAACTGTACTATATCAGTCCTTGATAGGGAAGCATAAAGTAGTAGAAAGTATTCTAAGAACTAAGCCAACACAGGAATAGAGAAAGGAGATTCTGCCAACAGTGATGACTGCAATTAGGGATATAGAAAATAGGCAAGAGGGGGTTGGAATTTATTGGAGAAAACTGGCAAAGGAACCAAGGTATTGGCAGCAACTAACTAGGGAGGGAAAGGTAATAGAATGGCAAGATCCAAAGAATGTATTTAGATTGCAGGTTAGAGATTGCCTTCCCTATCAAGGACTGATATAGTACAGCTGTGTACATTTACCATAAATGTAGATGTTTGACTGCATTCACTGTTGCAGTCATTACATTTGGGTAATCTGCCGGCAGGTTGCCCTCAGTCGGCCTGAATTCCAAAGTCTTGGGTCCTGCGTCGGTTGCTGTCTTCTCTTCCATGACGTCAGGTCGTCAGGGGTATAAAACATGCAGCCGACGCCATTTTCTTTAGTTTTTCTTGCCCCCGATGTCAGGTGCCGCCAAAAAGGTAGAAAAATTATATATATAGATATATATATATATATATATATATATATATATATATACATGCACCAATATAAACTTTACCTTTATCTACAAGCAAATACACCACATAGGTTGCAGAAGACAGAGAAGGAAAGATAAACTTCAGAATGACAAGGGGATGGCAGGAGGGTAACCTGGACTGCAACAGTGAATACACTTGAACATCTACATTTATGATAAGTGTACACAACTGTACTATGTTCTTCATGTTTCACTGTTGCAGTCATTACATTTGGGTAGAATCCCAAAGCTATGGTTGGGAGGCTGGAGCTAAACAGCATTAGGTGCGGCTATAAGGCCCTGCAGCACTGCAGTGGCAAATGCCCTTGGGCACAGGTTTACCATGTTGTAAGTAGCAGAAACGGATGCAGTGCCTTATCCACTTTGAAATTGTCTGCTTTGAAATAGCCTTTCCTTCTGATCCTGCAGCATATGACACTAGTAATTGCTCAGTTTTCCTTAGAGCTTTTGTCCTGCTCAAGTAGAATCTTAGCTGTCTGTGTACATCCAAGGAATGCAGAATACTCTCCCCCTTGTTCTGCGGATTTGGATAAAAATTTGGCAGATGAATTGTTTGGTTAAGAGCCACACTGGAAACCAACTTAGGCATAAAAGTAGGATTTGTCCTTAGAGACACCCTGTCTGGGTAAAATATGATAAAAGGCTTTACAGCCATGAGGGCCTGTAGCTCTGAAACTCTTCTTGCCAAAGTAATTGCTAGTAGCAGAGCTGTTTTCCATGATAAGGACTTTAGATCAGCGGTAGCAGCTGGTTCAAATGGAGGCAGGGTGAGCTTTTCCAACACACGATTGAGGTCCCATGCAGGTAATGGTGATCTTCTAGGAGGCCTTAAATTTTTGGCCCCTCTAAGATACTGCTTTAGTAAAGGATGAGAAAAGATTGGTGGCTCTGTATTGTAATGAGCCAAAATGGCAGAGACATGGATTTTGATTGATGAGAAGGATAGGCCTTTGTCAAGCATCTCAGTTAAGTATTGTAATATCTGAGGAATATTTGGTTCTGCTGTATCAGTTCCATGTGCTTGATTCCAAGCATAGAATCTCTTCCATTTGTCAGCATAAGATTTTCTAGTACTAGACCTCCTGGCTTCCAAAATGACATCCATCACATCTTTACTGAGAGGTGTTGTTTGTATGACTACATGACTAGCCATGCTGCCAGGTTCAGAGTCTGTAGTTGATTGTGCAGGATCTGATTGTTTTGCTGGGACAGTAGTTGTGGTCTCTGAGGAAAGGTCCAAGCTGGGTAATGAGCCAAGTTCCTTAGGATTGGGTACCAGTATTGGCAGGGCCAGTCCTGGGCAATTAATATCATCTTTGGCTTCTCTTGTCTGACTTTTAGGAGGACCTTGGGTAGAAGAGGCAGAGGAGGAAAGGCGTAAACTGATAGGTTTTTCCAACTGAAGGATAGGGCGTCCACTTTCCATGCTTGTCTGTGATAAGTCCTTGTGCAGAATTTTTTCAATTGATAATTTTGAGTTGAGGCAAATAGATCTATGTCTGGGCTCCTCCATTTCTCTGCTATCATGCTGAAGACTTGTGGATTTAGTTTCCACTCGTGAGGATCCACAAGGTTTCTCCTTAAATCGTCTGCCAGAGTGTTTTGTTTTCCTGGCAGGAATTGAGCTTGAAGATGTATTTGGTAGGTCAAAGCTGTGTCCCACAGTGCCATGGCTAATCTGCAAAGGGGGTATGAGTGTGTGCCCCCTTGCTTGTTTATATACCACATGACTGTGGTGTTGTCCGTCTTTATCAGTAGTTGTCCTGGATGAAGTAAGTCCTTGAAAGCGTTTAGGGCATTTTGAACAGCTAGCATGTCTTTCTGGTTAATATGAAGATGCATTTGTTTTGGTGTCTATAAGCCCTGAATGCATCTTCCTGCCATATGGGCCCCTCAGGCATAATCTGATGTGTCCATTGTTAAGGTTTGGCTGGCAGGAGGTAGAGTGAAAGGCAGTCCCATGTTTTGGTGACATGCCTTTGCCCACCATCGAAACTCCTGTTGCAGGCAGGGAATGAGAAGAATCATTGTTTCCAGACTGTGTGAATGTTGACTCCATAAACTTTTTAGGTACCATTGAAGTTTCCTCATATGCAGTCTTGTATATGGAATTAGTAGGATGCAGGATGCCATGAAGCCCAGAGCCTGCAGAATTTGCCTTGCAGAAGACTGGGTTTTTGTTGCCATCAGTTTGAAGTAAGCAGTCAGTTGCCTTTGCTTGTCTGGTGTGAGGTAAGCCATCTGGGCAGTTGTTTCGAAGCTTGCACCCAGGAATGTTATTTTTTGAGAGGGTACCAGTTGTGATTTCTTTTCGTTTATTGTGTACCCTAGGCATGTTAGAAGCCTTTTCACAAATGCCAGGTGTCGAAGAAGAGTGTCCTTGTTCTCTGCTTGAATGCGACAGTCGTCCAAGTAAGGATATATTTGTAAACTTCTTTGTCTGCAAAATGCAATTACTGGTGCCAGGCACTTTGTAAAGACCCTGGGCACAGTAGATAAGCCAAACGGCAGTGCAGAGAATTGGTAATGCATTAAGCCAGCCTTGACTCTGAGGTATCTTCTGCACGATTGTCTTATTGGGACATGCAGGTATGCCTCTTTTAGGTCTAAAGTCACCAGCCAAGCATTCTTGCCCAGCATGGGCAGAAGCTTCTGCAAAGTCAGCATTTTTAATTTTGGAATGTCCAGGTATGTGTTCAAAATCGATAAATCCAGTATTGGCCACCAGGCCTTGTCCTTTCTGGGTACCAAGAAAAGTCTTGAGTAAAAACCTTGTCCTTTTTCCTGTTCTGGTACTGTCTGAATGGCCCCCATATCCATGAGGGATGTAACCTGTTTCTGTGCCTCTGTCCATTGATATTTTGGCAGATCTGGCCAACCATTTGCCATTGGCAGAGTATGGAAGTGGAATCTGTATCCCTGTGATGCGATATTTAGTACCCACTTGTCCTGGGTTATTAACTGCCAATTTTGAGCAAAAAGTACTAATTTTCCCCCTATGGGTGCTGCCAAAAGATAAGTGCTTGGTGTAGGCAGAGGGAAGTCATTGGGATTGCTTTCTGTAGGTTTGCACTTTATCTCCTCCAGATTTGGAGGTGGAAGCGCCCCATTGCTTTGACCTGTATAAATCTTGCGCCTGGTATCTGGAACCCTTATGGTGTCTGGATTTGTCCCTTTGAGCTTTGTCTGACACAGGAAAGGACCAATTTTTTGTAGGCCGGTGTCTACCAAATCTTGGTGGCTGTACTTGTAAGAAGTCTTTAACAGTTTGCATAGACAGCTGTGTCTTCCATTTTCTTTAAAACCTCTTCTGCCTTAATACCAAACAGAGAATCATGCTGTAAAGGTGCATCTAGCAATTTAGCTTTAACAAGATCAGACAAATTTTGTTCCTTTAACCAGGCATGCCTCCTAATCACAGATCCAGTAACTGCGACCGTGCAGGAGGCCTCTATGGAATCAAAACCACACTGCAAAGTATGCTTTCCAATTTGTTCAGCTGCATGCAATAATTCCTGCAATTCTTTATTTTCTCACATCCTGAAATCAACATAATTTTCTGTTTTATCCCATAACATGTTGGTACTTAAGCATATGAAATTGACAGTTTAAGGCCCTGATTGCCAAGGTTGCAGATGTATAAACCTTTTTTCCCCATCGGTCTAGTGCCCTTGAATCTCTGTCTGAGGGGGTAGGATTTTTTGCTGTTGAGGCCTTAACTCCCTTTGGACCTTGTGAAATAGTTCCAGGACCAGCAGCAGGGTTTCTAAATAAAACTTTATGTGAGTAAGGGACCCTGTAATATCTGTCAGGCTTACTGGGAGCCGGAGGTAAGGAGTCAGGTGTCAAGCTTGACTCGGAAAACACATCATCCACAATGTCTAAAACAGGGAGAATGGCTAAAGGCTTGTGCTGAGGGAGAAGAAGGAAATCCTTGAGCCTCTTTTTTGATTCTGAGAAGGGTTGACTCTCCCAGTGAAAATGCTCCCTCAAAGTATGCAAGGTTTCTCCAAATGAATAATCCACAGGAGGAGATGCAGATGGAATAGACTCCTCAGCATCAGAATCCTCATAGGGAGGTATAGATAATTCCTGATCAGAAGAGGAATCAGAAGAAACAGAAACCTGATCTGAAGATTCATAATCAGTGTCTTGCCTAGGCCTCTTATCTGAAGAGGGATGGGTACCCCTGATCAAGATAATAAGGTATTCAGCCATTTTGATCATCTGTTTTTTAGGCATAGAGGCCTGTGCACGTGGCTCATGCGTCATTTTTTTAGTTTTAGATGTTGCTTTTGTAGCTGTCATCGGTTTGATATACAAATGTTGAGGTCTGAATACACCCTCAGAAGCCGGTGCCTACTCAGCGGCTCCAGACCCATCTGAGGGAGATACATCCGACGGTCCAATACCTTGAGTATCTTGCGGCATGCCGGACTCCACATGGGTGTCGGTAGAGGCCTGCGACTCGAAGGTAGTGGGTATCAGGGGCTGTGAAAGCACCTCACTGAGTACCGGCGACTGGCTTAGGAGAAGCTTTGTCGTCGTTTTGGATCTCGACTGCCTTTCTCTGTCCTTTTCTTTGTGTTTTTTATGTACTCCGGTAGTCGGATTGCTATCCGACGACATTTCTGGGTAGTTAAATCTGTTTCCAAAATACTTTGATGCAAAAATATACCGACGCTTAATAGTGCATTGGTTAAATCTAGCACAAAACCGACAGCCAGGCACGTTGTGATCAGGGCCTAGGCAAGGAATACAGTATAAATGAAAATCCTTATGAGGTATTTGCTTCCCACAAGTAATACAATTATTAACTTTTTCTGACATCGGTAAAAAGAAGAAAAAAGTTTCCCCAGCGGGGTACTTAGCTTTAGTGATGACTTCGGTTTTGAAACTCAAACTCGAATATTTCAGTAGTCGGCCGACCGGCACTTGCAAAATGCTTCTGCTTCAGGCACCACGCCGCAAGAAAGACGAAAGAAAATGGCATCGGCTGCATGTTTTATACCCCTGACGACCTGATGTCATGGAAGAGAAGACAGCAACCGATGCAGGACCCAAGACTTTGGAATTCAGGCCGACTGAGGACAACCTGCCAGCAGATTACCCAAATGTAATGACTGCAACAGTGAAACACGAAGAACATCAAGGTATAGGCAAACAGAAATAAATAGTGGGGTCCTAAACAAAAGACCAGCACTGGCAGATTTTTTAGTAGAATCTAGAACATAAGTTGCTGTTAATAAAGGAAAAATTAGTAGAGCATATAAAATATTGCATAATAACTATAAGAATGAATCAGAGGAGGTTAAAAAGGACTGGGAAGAGAGAGTGGATAATCAATTCACAAAGAAACAATGGGGGGACATATGTATGTATCCTAAAAATGCAACAAAGTCTAGAAGATTTAGGATCTTTCCTTGGAAGTGTTTATCATCATCATCATCTTTGGGCTGTTCCCGTTAGGGGTCGCCACAACGGATCAAACCTTTTCCATTTCTTCCTGTCCTCTGCATCTTGCTCTGTCACACCAACCACCTGCATGTCCTGTCTCAACACATCCATAAACCTTATCTTAGGCCTTCCTCTTTTCCTGTTACCTGGTAGCTTCATCCTTAGTATCTTTTTCCCAATATACTCAGCATCCCTCCTCAGCACATGTCCAAACCAACGTAATCTTGCCTCTCTAGCTTTGTCTCCAAACCTTGCAACCTGGGCTGACCCTCTAATATACTTATTCCTAATCCTGTCCACCCTCATCACACCCAGTGTAAATCTTAACATCTTTAACTCTGCCACATCCAGCTCAAACTCCTGCCTTTTTGTCAATGCCACTGTCTCCAATCCATATAACATAGCTGGTCTCACTACCCTCTTGTAGACCTTCCCTTTCACTCTTACAGGTACTCGTCTGTCACAAATCACTCCTGACACTCTTCTCACCCACTCCATCCTGCCTGTACTCTCTTCTTCACCTCTCTTCCACACTCACCATTACTCTGAACTATTGGTCCCAAGTATTTAAACTCATCCACCTTCACCACCTCTACTCCTTGCATCCTCACCATTCCTCTATCCTCCCTCTCATTCATACACATATATTCTGTCTTACTCCTGCTGACCTTCATTCCTCTTCTCACTAGAGCATATCTCCATCTCTCCAGGATCTCCTCCACCTGTTCCCTACTCTCACTACAGATCACAATGTCATCTGCAAACATCATAGTCCACGGGGACTCTTGTCTGATCTCGTCTGTCAACTTGTCCATCACCATTGCAAATAAGAAAGGGCTCAGAGTTGATCCTTGATGTAATCCCACCTCCAAGTACTTTTATATCCCAAGTAGAGTCCAAAGAATTTTTCCTCAGGTAGACAGCAAAGGTTGGAGATGTGAGGGGAAGAAAGAGATAACTGGGAACATATTTTCTGAGAGTGTAATGAGTTGGCAGACTTTAAAGATTCCCTGCAGACAGCTCTGTTGGATTTACTAGGTGAACAAATTGGTGTAACTAAGGAAATTATATTTTTGAGCTATGATACAGAATCGGAATTGCCTAGAAATAGTAAGGCCTTGATGAGTCTAATTATGGTGCCCGCCAAAAAAGCAATTACTAGAAAATGGAAATCAAAGTCTAAAGTAAACCAACTGTACTAGAAGTAATGAAGATAGTGACAGAGATAAAATGACTGGAATTGGGATCTTTAGAAAAGAGTATGAGCAAATTACATAGGAAAAAATTGTAACTGTGGGATCAACACATACAGAGAAGGAATGAGGTATAAAAGAAGACAGGATTTGAATGAGCTATGTAATGTTTGACTGACAATGACTGGATGTATTTATAAGTGAAGTATAATGTTTGCAGCTACAGTTGTGTCAGCATGGTTTGTAATGTATAATGTTTGCAACTGAAATCGTATCGGTATGGTTAATTTTCATTTATACAAATGTAAGTTTGCCTATGTCATACGTGACAATTTAATAAAGATTTTTTTTTAAAAGAAGAATTTTTCCTCAGGTAGATTGCAAATGTTGGATTTGTGATGGAGAAGAAAGAGGTAATTGGGAATTTTTTTTTGGGGGAGTGTAATGAGTTGACGGACCTTAAAGATTCCCTGTGGATGACTCTGTCAGAAATACTAGGTGAGCAAATTGGTGTAATTAAGGAAATTGTTTTTTGAGCCGTAATACAGAATCGGAATTGCCTAGACATAGTAAGGCCTTGCTGAGTCTAAATAAATAAATCAAAGTCTAAACCATCCATAATAGAAGCAGTGCATATAGTAACAGAGATATGGAAGTGGGATCTTTAGAATAGGGTAGGAGCAAATTACATAGAAAAATGGAATTGCGGGATAAAGTCATGCAGAATGTTTTGGAGGAGGAATGAGGATTAAGGGAAGGCAGGAACTGAGTGAGCCATGTAATGTTCTGTACAGAAGATATAGAAGATTATATGTGATGATCCGATGATAATATTTACAAATAAAAATGTCAATATCTCTTGTTTTCATTCATATAAATGTATAGGTTCATAGGTAGGTACTAGGCTATCTGCCCGAGGGCATTTATAAGCCTACCCAGAGTGTGTCGGCTTTCGCCGCCCCATTGATTAATTAACTGAGCCTCTGTTAAGCACAGCCAATGAAGTGATCCCTGTAGGGGTGTATTTTCTGTTACCCATCCACTCGTCAACGCTTCTCTTGAAGAGTTTTAGTGAGGGGCTCTGCCTAATGTAGTTAGGAATTTTCTTCCAAAGCATGGGGAGTCTCTGTGACAGGAATCTATCCCTCCAGCATGTTCTATTTATTGTTGTGGTGAGGTTTAGCTCACTAGAGTGCGTGGCTCGCAGTGACAAGGATTTCTTTAGGTGGAGCGTATCCATCATTTCTGAGTTGGACATGGCTTTGTAAGTCAGGCAGAGAACACCTCTGAGTAAGTGATATGCCACTGAGTACAGCCGGGCTGCATAGGACATATGTTTGAGGCCAGTACTCCTCTTGGTGAGGTGCTTTTGTGGTCTTTCAAGCTGTTGGAAGTGTCTTGTGAGGTGCATCCCAAATGGAGCATTGTACTCTATATGATGGGATTGATGAGTGATGAGTAAAGGGGCATTATAACCTCTTTATTTCTAGATGCGAACCCCTTAGTAATTAGATGGGCCACATAGAAGGATTTCCTAACTACTTTGGCAATATGATTGTCAAAGGAGAGATTACTATCTACCTGGGTCCCCAGATCTCTTATTACCTCTTCTGTATTAAGGGGGCTGCCACCTATGTGGTAATTCATGGGTGTTTTGTTTTTCCCATACAGGATGACTATGCATTTTTTGGCATTTAGCTTGTGACCATGACTTTGACACCAGGTGTCTGTCTCAGTAAGGCCTTTTTGGAGGATGTCCGTGTCAGCCGGAGGGTCAATTATGGCTCCCAGTTTGCAGTCATCGGTGAACTTGGTTAGCCATAGTCCTCCTCTGTTTGCCTGTACTTCTGAGAAATATATGCCGAACAATAGGGGTCCCAGAACAGAGCCTTGTGGGACACCACTTATGACTGGTTTAGAGTCAGACCTGGAGCCCGCTATTCTTACCGTGTGAGTTCTGTCTGTAAGCCAGTTGGCAACTCATCTTGTGACGTAGGTGTTTATGTTCAGGCTAGTGAGTTTTTCTATAATACCCAAGTGAGGAATGGTGTTGAACGCCTTGGCGAGATCAAGGTAGGTTGCATGAAGCACCTTTCCCCTCGTCTATGGCCTTGGCAACTGTCTTGAAGAAGTCAACCAGGTTTAGTAGGCATTGTCTGCTCTTAACAAAGCCGAACTGGGTCGGGTCAAGTGTTTGGAGGTTCCCAATGTCTTTGTTAATGAGTTCCATGATGATGCGCTCCATAGCCTTGCAGACCAGGCTAGTCAGGCTTATGGGGCGATAGTTACCAGGGTCAGTTGTGGCTCCT
This sequence comes from Protopterus annectens, assembly GCF_019279795.1. NCBI lineage: Eukaryota > Metazoa > Chordata > Ceratodontiformes > Protopteridae > Protopterus > Protopterus annectens. The sequence goes on from NC_056729.1 coordinate 1,881,532,566, forward strand.
CCTTTGTTGAGTGGAATAACCATTGCTGTGCGCTATTCTATGGGCACGTAGCCTGTGGAGAGGCTGAGGTTGAACAGTGTGTTTAGGTGGGGGGTTAGTTCGTGCAAGACGCAACCTGGGACATCATCTGGCCCCATTGATGCTGTGTTTCTTCTGTGATTTCCAGGACACTACACTTTTCCGGTATTGTTGTGGGCAGTTTTGAAGGTGACAGGGAGGTGAAGTTTGCACTGAATCTATCTGCCAGTATGTTGACAATATCAGTAGGTTCAGTATATTTTGTGCTATTTTGCACTATCTCAGAGCATATCTGCAAGTTGCCACTTAGATTCTTGACATAGCTAAAGAAGGCTTTGTGGTTATCTTTCGAATCGTTGGCTATTTTTCTTTCCAAGTTAGCCTTGGATGATTTTATGAGGGACCTTAGTTTCTTACTGATACCGATCAGGGATGTCTTTCCTTCTTGGGATTTGCTTTCTTTCTGAACTAGTTTCCTCCTTTTGTTGTATAACCTGTTTATGGCAGGGGTCCACCAGACAGGTTTCCTTCTCTTAGGGGAGGGAGTCTTGGTTTTGCTAGGGATGGCACAATCCATGCATCCTTGTAGGTGCTCATAGAGTGCAACTGTAAAGGAGTCTGCCTCTTGGGTAGTGTTAACCTTTAGCATGGGGGCTGTGAAACTTACTACCTCTCCCTTAAGTAAGGTGAAGTTTGATTTAGAAAAATTTTTCACTGTGGTTTCCTTGGCCGGGGGTGGTGATGGGGTGTGGGCATCCAGGGAGATTAGTTTATGGTCAGATCTAACCAGTGACGGGTTGACCTCTGGTATGGAGCACCTGTCGCCCATGTTGGTGATGACCAGGTCCAATATGTTGTGGCCTCTGGTAGGGGAGTTTACTAGCTGATCCAGGGCATCTGAGTTAATAGATTCCAGGAAGCGCTGAGCCTGGGATTTTGTACTCAAGTAGTTTTCCCAGTTAATGGTAGGGTAATTGAAATATCCCAAGATCAGGGTGTTCGGTAGGACCTTCATGTTTTCCAGTGTCTCCAGAAAGGCGGAGTGGTGGTCCTGGGTCATGGAGGGTGATCTGTAGCAGGCCACAATTTGCATTGCAGACTTCCCTGATGTTAGTTGCACATGGATGATCTCAGAGGTATCATGATGCGCCACTAACCTGGAGGTGTGGGTACCCTTGATGAATATGGATACACCCCCTCCTTTTGTGTTTTGGTCTGTGTTCTGTGGCCGAAATGTGTGGTATGAGTTGAGCCCAGTAGTGCTGGAGTGCTCTCTGGAGCCTTGAACCAGGTTTCAGTTACTGCAGAGATGTCGACGTTCTCCATACTTAGGAGTGCTTTGAGCGCATGCATTTTGAGATTTAAACTCCTGGCGTTGAGTAGTATAACCCTCAATTTTTTACTTGTGCTATTTACGGAGGTGGGTTTGAATTTTGGGCCTTGCCTAAAAAAAGGCACTATTGGGGCAGCAAGAGCCTTTGCCAGTATTCGAAAGCCAAGGGGTGACAGGTGCAAGCCATCTTTTGTGAAGCAACACGGCTTGTCGAGCATGTCATCCCAGGCTGACAGACACTGGATCCCCTTTGAATGACACCAGAAGCTTAGCCAATTGTTGAAACTGATCATTATTTCTTTATACTGAGGTATCATTCTTGGTGAGGGCAGGATGCTACTCAGGGTCAGGGTCATACCTGCCTGGGCTACATGATCAGAGAGCTCTTCCATGTCTCTTTTCATGTAGTCCAGCGAGGTACGGCTCAGGTCGTTCACACCAACATGAACAATGACAGAGTCATATTTGTACTTGTTCTGGAGTGACCTGAGTGCTTGTGTTATGTGGCGAATTCTGGTTCCCGACAGGCAGCTAACAGTAACCTTCTCCTTGTCCAGCCTAGTGAGTGGGGTGTCAATGTGCCTGACTATTGAGTCACCTATTACTAGTGTGTTAGGTATGTTATTTCGCCTTAAGGGCTGTGATTGTGCGGCACACTGACTTTGTGTTTTATGTGTTGTCTGGTTTGTGACGGGAGGTGCAAGTTTTGTGGGTGTCTGCTTTGGAGCTCTCTGATGCTTTTGCAGGTTTTTATTTAGTGCCTCCAAGTATGATTTAGTGTTTTTATGTGTATTTTTTGCCAGTGCTGGTTTAGTAGGTCTATGTGAGGCTGGAGGTGTGGTGCAAGTGTTAACCTTCTCCTCATGACTGTCTGTTCCAGTCTTGGGTGGAGATAGCTTAGCCTCCAGTTTGGCTGTATAATTGCATCTCTCACATATGTTAGTGCTTTGTGGTAGGAGAAGAGGGCTGTCTGTGTACATGAGGTGGTTGTAACATTGCCTCAGGATACCCAGATTCACCAGCTGGACTGGAGAGTACACCTGAAGTTGCCCTTTGGTCATGCTTGAATAGTAGGGTGAGCTGCTTAGTCACTTGGTTGGTGGTATGATTGCCTATATCATATGTGATAATTCAATAAAGATGTTTCTTATTTTAAAAAAAAAGTTAGCCGCAGTAGCACCTTGTTGCATAAAAGAGATGTTTGTTCAGAAAGTGAACTTGTTTCTATGGAACACCAAATATGCAAGAATGGCAGACATAATTGCATACATATCAAAAATTCTTCTAACAGAAGTGACAGCCATGTGAAATAAAGTCTTCCAGGAAATGTATCTGAAATCAGCAGAGGCTGTAAAAGCAAAAGGTGGCAAGGTTAACCACTCCAGTGTAAAGCATAAGTGCAAAGCAATGCAGGACCTCACAGGGAAGGTTTAAGTTGCAGTATTACTCATCAGAAACATTTTACAAACTTACAATGAAACCAGAGAAGAGGAATTAAAACCTTAATGATAATTGGAGAGAAAAGCAAGATGGACTCTGATGGAAGAATTACTCAGCCAGGCATTAAAAATCTATGACAGACTACAATGGGTGGGAATGGGGTCTGAAAAGGGGTTCTAGCCCCTAGCCTGACTCAAATGAAGAAATGGTTCCACTTAGTTGGAGGGAACGGCAAACATACACTGAGGAAGGAGTCAAATAAGAAGGGCTTCCTTTATCTCTAAAAAATGGTGCTATGCATGGTGGACTGAAGAGACACCAGATGTCTAGAACTGTCTGTCTATTGTAATATCTCCAGATCCGAGTCACTTCCATCTTACATACCTGTGAGATCTGAACTTGGAGCAAGATGGGATATGATATCTGTGACTATTGGACCCGTAAAAGATCACACCATCACCTTTGTGTGAAATATAGTATGAGGTTACAGAGGAAAGGACACTGCCATAACACATATAACTCTGAGACAGAGATAAGCTGAGACTGTTTGAGAATCTGGAATTTGTGAGATCTTTGCAGTTTAGGGACTGCATCCTCTCCAGTGGCAGACATGCCAGAAAAAGAACTGTGTCTAAGCTACAACCAATGAATGTGAGTATCTGGCAGTGGGGTTAACTACAACTGTGCAAGGTTCACCATGATACCAACAGAGCAAAATATCTTGAGCAGAGTAACACAAAAATAGTCCACAAGGAACTTTTACACAATACAAAGAAAAAAATAATAAAAAACTGGACCACCAAGGTCAGTCGCTTCACTTTAATGAAATATATGATTTCATTACAGTGAAGCGATTGACCTTGGTGGTCCGGCTTTTTATGATTTTTTTTCTTTATCTTGAGCAGAGTGCTTCTTTACACAGACAGAGCATGGTCCACAGAAGTAGCTAGGGCTGCATCTAGATATGGGAAAACTTTGGTTCCCTGCAATCTCTGGTGGGCTTCCACTACAGACATGTATTTTATAAACAACCTGAGGGATGAGGGGAGTTTACATGAGCCTCTTAGACTGTCCTTTTTTGGGGGGTGCTGAAAGCATCCTATCTTGCTGACACTTTTTAATGGCATGAAAGTGCAGCCAAAGGAAAAGAAAGAGGGACTGACTGCGGTATGAAAGGTATCTTTCAATCTCTGAACAACAGTGTCCTGATGCAGATACTGCGACAGCTTTCCATATAGACAGGTGGAAGAAAAGATAGTCCCCAACTGCTTTCGGAGAGAGAAATACAGGCAAAAGATTAACAGTATGGCTTCTGCTGCTGTCTATGTGTGGCTGGGTCATGACATCCTAATTACCACGAACCCTACCTTTGGGCCACCAACCGTTGTGTAAGGTACCTCGGTTATTGAACTAAATCCAACAGTAACTGTACTTAAAACCAAAATACAAAAACAGAAAGACGGCAAAAAATAACCCAAGACCATTTTAATAAAAGGAATAAACAACAATAACATTAAACAGTAAGCACTTTCGTCAACATTAGTGACTTCTTCAGACTGAATGTTCATAGCATACATCACATTTAAATTTTACAAACACCAATCACATCACAGAAATACATCATATGACAAAAGGAACATTTCCTCAATGCTTAAGTCCCATTCTTTTTAAATACGCTAGGAAATCATCCCTATTATTCAGGCCAGGAGGAAAACAGGAATTTAGCTTTACTTGCCAAAGATACTCAGGCCAGCCCAGTTCTTCTTCAGTATCAAAGCTCTTATCAAAATTGGCAATTTCTTCTAATACTATAAATTTAAAGCGTACCAAAGATGAACTAGCCTTATAACACTTGTCCAAAGCATTTTTGACATCACCCAATTCTACTGCGTATTTATGTTCATAAATGCATTTGTAAAACTCTCTGCTGGTACATCCTACATAAAAAGAGGGACAAGACTGACACATAACTAAATATACCACATATCTACTTTTACATGTAAAATTACCTTTTTAGTTTGACTTTAAAACCATTAATGTTTACCTCATTCACCCCAGTCAACAAATAATCACACAAGTTACAGTTAAAACACTTAAACATACCTATTTTATTTTTATTAACTGTAATTGGTTTATTAAGCTTAGCTTGAAAACAAATTGTAAAACTTTTACCTCCTTTGTGAGTAAATATGGGTTGATCTCCCACCTTGCCCTTAAGTTCAGGACAACTTTCTATTATTTCCCAATAGTTTCTTCTACTGTTTTTAATAGCAGCAGCATCTACACCGTTACTGATCTGCACAGAAATGTTGTAGTCCTTATTCTTATTTCCCCTACACCATCTGATATTCTATTTTGCTGTCTCAGTTCATTGACAGCAAAAAAGGAATTTCTAATGATCCCTTCTGGATAACCTCTGTTGAGAAAATTTTCACAAAGAACTACACTTTCATCATAAAAATCATTATCCCTCTCAGTTAACCTGTTAATACGCATCAGCTGACCCTTCACAATTTTTCTTTTACTTTTTTTGGAGGTCTTACAACTATAATGCAGATACGAATTGTTCTGAACATCTTTTTTGTATATTTTTGTGAATAATCTTCCTTCATCTTTTATCACTGTTACATTTAAAAACATGATATTATTACTACTAAACTTCCCTGTAAAATGTAAAAAAGAATTAATACCATTTAAATAATCAAAAAATTCATTTAAAATTCTTTTGCCACTCCTCCACACAAAAAAAAACAGATTAAAAAACAGTATATTCACCGAACATTTACTACTTAAAATATTGATTCTTTCCCAACCTTGCATAAACAGGTTGACATAACTGGGGGCCATGCCAGCCCCCATCGCAACACCATTAATTTGATGATAAATACAACTACCAAACTCAAAATAATTATAACTCAATATTAAATCTAAAACTTCCATTAAAAACCCAACTGTATTTTTTGAAAATAACTTAGAATTCAATAATTCAAATCTTACCGTATCCAAAACTTCTTTATTAGGTATCACTGTATATAAGGACTGGATATCCAACGTGACCAATAAATCATCTTTTAAAACTTCTAATTGTTTTATTTTCTTCTTAAAATCAAAAGTATCTTTAATATATGTTCCACTACGCTCAACAACTCTCTGCAAATGCCTGTCCTCACAGATAGCCACGGCTTCTGTTTTACTTTTGACACTTGAAACAATCGGCCTAAGGAACGGATCATCCAAATCCTTATGGATTTTTGGTAAACCAAAAATATGGCTGAGCTTTGGATTGTCTGTTCTCAAATATTCTTCTGATTTATTTCTTAGAAAAACTGCATTGCCGCCTACTTTTCGGCATTTTCTTGCTTGCAAAAGTTGATATCTGTGTTAGAAACAGTATTTAGAACATACCTAGAGCCTGTTTATTGCATTTTTTGTGTTGCACTTAATTTAAATTCGTTTTTTCTTAAAACTGCATTTTACCTGTCTCTGACTTAGCACACATGTATTGGGGTCATTTATTGCACTGTTCTGACTAGTTTGCTACTTGGGTGTCTCTGCTATCCTTAAACAAAAACAAAAAAACAAAAAAATCTTGCTATGTTCCCACTTTCTATAATTTAAAAAAAAGTTCAGTTACAGAGTTGCTGTTCTGAACTGTTTGTAAGTTTCTTGGAGGCCAGTGATTACTTGGGCTAAAGGGAAGTCTCTGTGTTCACCAGTGGCAGTGGTTAACACTGAGCAGCCTGTCTGTCTCTGTAGGAGTGGTTACTGCCTAGAAACTGTAGTTTTATTGGCCATTTTAGGTCAATTCCAAACTCCTTGATCTCTCTCTCTTAAAACCCTGCAACTCTCTTTTTGCGCGGTCTTGTGCACAGAGCAGCGTCAGGCAGCGCCGGTTAGCTGGGGTATACTATTCCTGACTCCACAAAGTCTGTGCTGCAAATTTTCCCTTAGAACTAGGCAAGCTTCAACTCAAGTGCTTCAGATCAACTGCTCTTATTGCAGCACTTGCATAACCCAAATCAGCACTTGTCCAAATCTCCTAGACAGCACTATTATTTTCCAAATCTCCTAGACAGCACTATTATAATACAGCATAAGACCCTCGATTGTTCGCAAGACAAGTGAAATTTACTTTTCCAAGCATGTCCAGAGGTCAGCTTCAGGTGTACTCTCCAGTTCATCTGGTGGAATTGGGCATCCTGAGGCAATGTCACAACTGCCTCATGTATACAGACAACCCTCTCCTCTTACCTCTAGACACAAACACTTGTGAGAGATGCAAATACACAGCCAGACTAAAGGCTAAGCGCTCTCAACCCATGACTGTAACAGACAGTCAAGAGGAGAAGAGACACACTAGCATCACACCACCAGTCACACATGGATTGACAAAACAAGCACCGGCAAAACAACACACAAAAACATATTCGGAGGCACTAGGTACCAATCTGAAAAAGAAACAGGGCCCTCCAAAGCAGACAAGCAAGCAACCTGCACTTCCAAACACAAGCCAGAAAATACATACTTCACCTCAGCAGTGTGCCTCGCAACAGCCCCTAAGGCAAAACACCATACCCAACACGCTAGTAATAGGAGACTCTATAGTAAGGCACACAGATGTTCCACTCACCAGGCTGAACAAGGAGAAGGTTATTGTCAGCTGCCTATCAAGTGCTAGGATCCGCCACATAACACAGGCACTTAGGTCACTCCAGAACAAGTACAAGTATGACGCTGTCATTGTACGTGTTGGTGTGAATGATCCAAGATGTTCCTCCCTGGACTACATGAAAAGAGACATTGAGGAGCTCTCTGATCATGTAACCCAGGCTGGTATGACCCTAACCTTGAGTAGCATACTACCTTCACCTAGAATGATACCACAATACAAAGACAAAATGATCAATTTCAACAACTGGCTAAGCTTCTGGTGTCATTCTAAGGGGATCCAGTGTTTGTCTGCCTGGGATGACATGATAGACATGCCTCGCTGTTTCACCAGAGATGGTTTGCACCTGTCACCCCCCCTAGGCTTTCGAATACTGGCCAAGGCTCTTGCCATCCCCATAGTGTCTTTTTTAGGCAAGGCTCAAAGGACAAACTAACCACCGTAACCAGCACAGGTAACCAAAAACTAAGGGTAATGCTACTCAACGCCAGAAGTCTCAACCTCAAAATGCATGCAGTCAAGGCACTCCTCAGTATGGAGAAAATCAATGTTTGTGCAGTGACGGAAACATGGTTCAAGGCTCCAGAGAGCACCCCAGCACTACCAGGTTACAATTCATATCATACCTTCTGGCCTGAGTTACTGGACCACAGTACAAAGGGTGGAGGTGTATCCATATTCATCAAGGATACCCACATCTCCAGGTTAGTGGTGCAGCATGATGCCCCAGAGATCATCCATGTGCAACTATCAGCAGGCTAAACCACATTTCAAGTCGTAGCCTGTTATAGATTGCCCACCATGTCCCAATATGCTCGCTCAGCATTCCTTGAGGCATTGGAAAATATAAAGGTCCTACCCAACACCATAATTTAGGGTGATTTCAACTACCCTGGTATAGACTGGGCGAACTACCAAAGTTCTACTCCTATGCCCAGCGGTTCATAGAATTTATAAATTCAAATGCCCTTGAACAACTGGTATGTTCTCCCACTAGAGCGGACAACATACTGGATTTAATCATCACAAATATGGGCACCCATTGTACCACACCCGTTATCACTCCCTCTCTGGTCAGATCAGACCACAAACTGATAACCCTGGACATCCTCACTCCTCCACCTCCCCCAGTCAAAGAAACCATCGTAAAAAACCTTTCCAAAGCAAACTTCAAACTACTTGCGTCAGAAGTGGAAAGCTTCACTATTCCCTTGCAGAAGGATAATGATATCCAGGATGCAGAATCCTACACCAAGGCACTTTATATACATCTTCAGGACTGCATGGACTGTGCTATCCCAAATAAAACCAAGACTCCTTCCTCAAGCAAGAAGAAATCAGTCTGGTGGACCCCCAGCCATAAGCAAACTATACAATAAAAGGAGGAGACTTATACAAACAAAAGGCCAAATCTCAAGTAGAAAAATCATCCCTGATCAGCATTAATAAGAAATTGAGGGCCTTCATCAAGTCAACTAAAGCCAATTTCAAAAAGAAAGTTGCCAAGGATAACCATAAGGCCTTCTATGGTTACGTCAAAAACCTAAATGGCAACACCCAGGTCTGTTCTGAGCTAGTAGGGCTTTTCAGCGCTTCTGTGGATCCCTAGTGATATCTGCATTGCTTACTGTACTTATTTCCTTGTTTCACTTGAAAGAAAGTTACTGTTTGTCGTTTTTGCATTTAAGTTACCTGAAACACATTGCATTTAAGTTACCTGGCACTTGCACACTAAAGCAATTATATAAGTCAGCACTAAAATATTAAAAGCACTACACCCTCACAAACTCCCCTTGAGTACCTCGTTCCCCTTTGGCCCTTTTTTTCAATTATAAAGGAATTCCCAATACTATTCTAGTGTGTCCAAAGGTCAGTTGTCAATCTCCTCTCCAGTCCAGCTGGTGAATCTCGGAATCTTGAGGCAATGTTACAACTGCGTCATGTACACAGACAACCCTCTCCTTCTCCCAACAAATTCCAACACATGTGAGAGATGCAACCATATAGCCATACTGGAGGCTAAGCTCTCTCAACTCAGTAATGGCGAAACCAGTCAGGAGGAGAAGGAAACCACACTCACTACAATTCCAATCTCACACAGACCTATCACGACAGCAAACCAAACACATAAACACACAAAACCATACTCGGAGGCTTTAAATAAAAATCTGCCTACGCAGCAGAGACCTCCAAAGCAGACACCCAAGCAACCGCTACCCCAAAACAAAACTCGTGCAACACATAGCTCACAAAGCCAGTGTGCCGAACAGTCACAGCCCTTAAGGCTAAACAACACACCTGATACACTTGTAATAGCTGACTCTATCGTTAGGCACACTGACGTCCTGCTCACCAGGCTGAACAAGGAGAAGGTCATGGTGAGCTGCCTGTCGGGTGCTAGGATCCGCCACATAACACAAGCACTCAGGTCACTTCAAGGCAAGTACAAATATGACTCAGTCATTGTCCATGCTGGTGTGAATGACCTGAGACGTACCTCCCTGGACTACATGAAAAGAGACATAGAGGAGCTCTTTGAGCATGTAGCCCAGGCCGGTATGACCCTGACCTTGAGTAGCATCTTACCCTCATCAAGAATGATGCCACAATATGAAGACAAGATGATCAATTTCAACAATTGGCTTAAGTATTGGTGTCATTCAAAGGGGAATCCAATGCCTGTCAGCCTGGGATGACATGCTCGACAAGCCACAATGCTTTGCTAGGGACGGCTTGCACCTGTCACCCCTGGGCTTTCAGATATTGGCAAAGGCTCTTGCTACCCCCATAGTGCCTTTTTTAGGCAAGGCTTAAAAGACAAACCCACCTCCATATGTATCACAAGGGATAAGAAACTAAGAGTAATGCTACTCAATGCCAGAAGTCTAAACCTCAAGATGCACTCGAAACTCTCCTTAGCATGGAGAACATCGATATCTGTGCAGTAACAGAAACCTGGTTCAAGGCTCCCGAGAGCACCCCAGCACTACCAGGTTATACCTCATACCATGCTTTTCGGACCCAAAACCTGAACCATACTACAAAAGGAGGGGGAGTATCAATATTCGTCAAAGATACCCACACCTCCAGGTTGGTGGCACAGCACGAAGCATCAGAGACTATCCATGTGCAACTAACAGTGGGTAAAACTGCCTTCCAGTTTATAGCCTGCTACAGACCACCCTCCCAAACCCAGGAACCCCACTCGGCCTTCATGAGAACACTGGAAAATATGAAGGTCTCTCCAAACACCATTATATTGGGCGACTTCAACTACCCAAACATAGACTGGGAGCATTACTCTAGCTCCAACACCCTAGCCCAAAGGTTCCTAGAATTTATAAACTCAAATGCTATGGAACAACTTGTTACCACTCCCACAAGAGGGGAAAACATACCGGACCTGATCATCACCAACATGGGGACTCGATGCTCCAGACCAGAAGTGTATCCCTCACTGGTAAGATCAGACCATAAACTAATCTCACTGGATATTCACATCCCGACTCCACCCCCTGCCCTGAAAAAGTACAGTTTTGTACCTACCATAAATGTAGATGTTCGAGTGCTCATACAGCTGCAGTCAATACAGATGGGTTATCCTGCCGTCAGGCGGGTCCTCGGTCGGCCGAATTCCAAAGTCTAGGTCCGGCGTTGGTTGTCGTCGCTTCTTCCCTGACGTCAGTGCGGCAGGGGTATAAAAGAGGCAGCCAACGCCATTTTCTTCAGTTTTTCTTGCCCCAGATGTCAGGTGCCCCCAGAAGGAAGGCAAAACATACAATTATGCAAACATGCAATGTAGATAAATCAAAAAACAGTAGTTGCAAGCAAATACACCATAAAAGAATACCCCAAATAGGATGTATGATAAAGGTGTTTGTCATAAGGCCTGTCCTAAGAGGGGACGGAGGGGGCGTAACATGGACTGCAGCTGTATGAGCACTCGAACATCTACATTTATCATAGGTACAAAACTGTACTATGTTCATCGTGCATACAGCTGCAGTCATTACAGATGGGTAGAATCCCAAAGCTAAGTAAGGGTGGTAGGCACTAAGTGGAACTAGGAGGGTTGAGGATGCCCTGCAGGACTGCTGTGGCAAAGCCCACTCTAGATTTTGAGTATAGTGGAAGGTGGTAGTGCTTGGAGAAAGAAGTAGCTGATTCCAAAATGTCCTTGGTAGGGACCCCCCCTGAGGAAAGCTGCAGAGGTAGCTGTGGCCCTGGTGGAGTGGGATCTGATGTATACAGGCACAGATTTTCCATGAAATGAATAACAAAAGCGTATGCAGTGGGATATCCATTTTGAAATTGTCTGGAAATAGCCTTTCCTTGAGCACCTGTAGCATAGGACACAAAGAGCTGCTCAGATTTCCTGAACAGCTTTGTTCTGTCCAAGTAATAACGAAGTTGTCTGTGAATGTCCAAGGAATGTAGTAGTCTCTCCCCTTTGTTCTGTGGATTTGGATAAAAGGTAGGTAAGAGGATAGTCTGATTCAAAGCTACACTGGATACTACCTTTGGCATGAAGGTAGGGTTGGTTCGTAAGGAAACTCTGTCTTATAGGTTCATACTAGGCTATCTGCCCTGAGGCAATTATAAGCCTAGCCCGATTCTGTATGGCTTACGCCACCCCTTGATTTGAGTACACTGTGCCTCTGTCTAATAGTGACACGGGAGTAATCCCTGGGACAAACCTATGATCCCCCATCCACCTATTGAGATTCTTCTTGAAGAGATTCAGTGAGGTGCTCTGCCTCACATGAACTGGAATTCTATTCCAGAGCGAAGAAAGCCTCTGGGTTATGAACCTGTCCCTCCAGCAAGTTCTATTTATTTCTGTGCTGAGGTTCAAGTCCCACGAGCATGTGGCGCTAAGGGATTTAGATTTACTGAGGTGGAACATGCCCATTAATTCTGGATTTGACATAGCTTTGCATGTCAGGCATAGATCGCCTCGAAGTAGGCGGTATGCAACTGAGTAGAGCTGGAGTTTTTTTTAACTGAGCAGCATATGGCATCTGTTTGAGACCCTTGATCCTCTTGGTGAGATACTTTTGGGGTCTTTCTAATTGCTGCAGGTGTCGGGTAAGGTACATCCCAAAAGGGGCATTGTATTCTATGATGGGCCTGATGAGGGATGAATAAAGGGGCACTATTACCTCTCTTGATCTAGATGTGAAACCCTTCGTGATGAGGTGGGCTATGTAGAAGGTCTTTCTAACCACTTTGGCAATGTGGTTTTCAAAGGAGAGATTGCTATCAACTTGGGTCCCCAGGTCCCTAATAACTTTCTCTGTACTTAATGGGTTTCCGCCTATGTGGTAATTTGTGGGCACATTGTTTTGCCAAAGGGTATGACTATACATTTTTGGCATTTAGCTTTAAACCATGGCACTGGCACCAGTGATCTGTCTGTGTGAGGCCTTTTTGAAGGATGTTTGTGTCAGCTGGAGAGTTGATTATGGCGCCCAGTTTGCAGTCGTCTGCGAACTTGGTGAGCCATAGTCCTCTCACGTTTGCCTGTACCTCGGAAAAGTATATACCGAACAAGAGTGGTCCCAGGACAGAACCCTGTGGGACGCCACTTGTGACCGGTTTCGAGTCTGGCATGGCTCCAGCAACTCTCACTCTGTGGGTTCTGTCTTTGAGCCAGTTTGTGACCCATCTTGTGACATAGGGATTTATATTTAAGCTGGATAGCTTATCTATGATGCCCGAGTGGGGTATTGTGTCAAATGCCTTTGCAAGGTCCAGATAGGCTGTGTGGACTACCTTCCCTTTATCTATGGCTTTGGTGACTCTTTTGAAGAAGTCAACCAGGTTCAAAAGGCAGGATCTGCCCTTGACAAAGCCGAACTGGGTAGGATCTAGTGTCTGTAGGTCCCCATTGTCTTTGTTTATGAGCTCCATGATGATCCTCTCCATAGCCTTGCAGACTAAGCTAGTCAGGCTTATGGGGCAATAGTTTCCAGGGTCCGTAGAGGCTCCACCTTTGTGGAGTGGGACCATTGTTGCTGTACGCCATTCTGTGGGCACATATCCTGTAGTGAGGCTGAGATTGTACAGCTGTTTTATTTGAGGGATTAGTTCCTCTTGGAGTTCATGTAGGACGCAACCTGGGACGCCATCTGGTCCCATGTAAGGTGTTTTTTGCTTTGGAGAGGGCAGCCTTCACCTGAGCATCAGAGATGTTTGGGAGGCAGCCCTCTGCTGGGATAGATACTTACTCTTTTAGGGGGGAGGGGGTGGAGAAGTTTGCACTGAACCTGTCTGCCAGGATATTGGCGATGTCTGTGGGTTCAGTGTATTTTTTGTCATTTAGAATCAACTCAGAACAAGTCTGGGAGTTGCATCCCAGGTTTCTAACATAACTGAAAAAAGCCTTATGATTGTCTTTGGTGTCCTGTGCAATTTTTCTCTCGAAGCTGGCCTTGGAGGATTTTATGAGGGATCGTAATTTTTTGCTAGTACTGATCAGAGATGTCTTCCCTATTAGGGATTTTGCTCTATTATGTAGTAGCTTCCTCCTTCTGTTGTACAGTTTATTTATGGCAGGGGTCCACCAGACTGGACACCTGCCTTTGGATGATTGGGTCTTGGTTTTGTTTGGGATAGCATGATCCATGCATTCCTGGAGATGTCCGTAGAATGCGTTTATATAGGATTCTGCAGTTTGGGCCGTAGTTTCCACTGGCCCTGGGGCCTTGAAGGATTCCACTTCGGTTTTGAGAAGTGAGAAGTTTTTCACTGTGGTTTTCTGGGCTGGGGGTGGGGTCAGGATGTGGACATCTAGTGAAATTAATTTATGGTCTGATCTTACCAATGAGGGTTATACTTCTGGTGTGGAGCATAGAGTCCCCATGTTGGTAATGATCAGGTCTAGTATGTTGGCCCCTCTTGTGGGAGTGGTGACTAGTTGTTCCATAGCATTTGAGTTTATAATTTCCAGGAATCTTTGGGCTAAGGTGCTGGGGCTTGAGTAGTGCTCCCAGTCAATGTTTTGGTAGTTGAAGTCACCCAATATAATGGTGTTCGGAGAGATCTTCATGTTCTCCAATGTTTTCAGGAAAGCCGAGTGGGATTCCTGACTTTGAGAGGGTGGTCTGTAGGATGCTATAAACTGAAAAGCAGTCTTGCCCACTGTTAGTTGCACATGGATGGTCTCCGATACGTGCAATGCCACTAACCTGGAGGTGTGGATATCCTTGATAAATATGGAAACTCCCCTCCTTTTGTGGTTCGGTCCAGGTTTTGGGGCCAAAAGCATGATATGAGGTATAGCCTGGTAGTGCTGGGGTGCTCTCTGGAGCCTTGAACCAGGTTTCTGTCACTGCACAGATATCGATGTTCTCCATACTGAGGAGAGCTTTGAGTGCATGCATCTTGAGGTTAAGACTTCTGGCGTTTAGCAGCATTACCCTTAGTTTCTTGTTCCTTGTGCTGTCTATGGGGGTGGGTTTGACCTTTGAGCCTTGCCTAAAAAAGGCACTATGGGGGTGGCAAGAGCCTTTACCAATATCCGAAAGCCCAGTGGTGACAGGTGCAAGCCGTCCCTAGCGAAGCAACGTGGCTTGTCGAGCATGTCATCCCAGGCTGACAGACACTGGATCCCCTTTGAATGACATCAAAATTTTAGCCAATTGTTAAAATCGATCATCTTGTCTTTGTACTGTGGCATCATTCTAGGTGAGGGTAAGATGCTGCTCAAGGTCAGGGTCATACCAGCCTGGGCTACATGATCAGAGAGCTCCTCTATGTCTCTTTCATGTAGTCCAGGGAGGTACGTCTCAGGTCATTCACACCAGCATGTACAATGACTGAGTCATATTTGTATTTGCTTTGGAGTAACCTGAGTGCTTGCGTTATGTGGCGGATCCTAGCACCCGACAGGCAGCTCACCGTGACCTTCTCTTTATTCAGCCTGGTGAGAGGGACGTCAGTGTGTCTGACAATAGAGTCACCTATTACAAGAGTATCAGGTGTGTTATTCAGCCTTAAGGGCTGAGGCTGCTTGGCACATTGACTTTGTGGGCTATGTGTTGTGCGTGTTTTGTTTTGAGGTAGCGTTTGCTTGGATGTCTGCTTTGGAGGTCTCTGTTGCTTAGGTAGATTTTTATTTAGAGCCTCCGAGTATGTTTTTGTTTATTTATGTGTTTGGTTCGCTGGTGTGGTGGGACTATGTGATACTGGAATTGTGTTGTGTGAGGTTACCTTCTCCTCCTGACTGGTTACACCAGTTTTGAGATGAGAGCTCAGCCTCCAGTTTGGCTAAATAGTTGCATCTCTCACATATATTTGAACCTGTTTGGAGGAGGAGAGGGTTGTCCGTCTACATGAGACAGTTGTAACATTGCCTCAAAATTCCCAGATTCACCAGCTGGACTGGAGAGGAAACCATTGACTGACCTTTGGACATGCTAGAGTAATATAGGGAAACTGAATTTAAGACGGACCAATAGAGGACAGGGTAATCGTAGAGTATAAGAGTAAGTAGTGCTTATGGTTTAATAGTGCTAACTTGTAGGATTACTTAATTGGACCAGTGAAGGGCCTTAGAATGAGAATATGGTGTTTAAATTGAGAGAGAGAGAGAGAGCAGTTCTAAGGGAAAAGTGAAGAGCAGACTTTGTGGAGCCAGGAATAGTTTAAAC
The DNA here is from genome assembly GCF_019279795.1 of Protopterus annectens. Lineage (NCBI taxonomy): Eukaryota > Metazoa > Chordata > Ceratodontiformes > Protopteridae > Protopterus > Protopterus annectens. Next base: position 1,881,548,680 of record NC_056729.1, read on the forward strand.
CCAATTAGGTGGCGCTGCCCGCTGTTGCGCTATGCACAAAACCGCGCAAAAGAGGGTTTTAAGAGAGGAAGATGAAGGAGTTTTGGAATTTACCCAAAATGGCCAATAAAACTACAGTTTCAAGTCAGTAACCACTCCCACAGGGGCAGGCAGGCTGCTCAATGTTTTTCACTGCCACTGATCAACAGAGAGACTTCCCTTTAGCCCAAGCAAAAAAATGGCCTCACAGAAACTTACAAACATCAGAGATAGCAGAGGTTCACAAGTATCAACAAGTTATAACAGTGCAGTAAATGACCCCACACAAGAGTGCTAGCCCAAAGACAGATAAAATGCAAGTTTTGAGAAAAAAACGATTTTAAAAAGAAGTGCAAACAGAAAATTCAGGAAACAGCTCTAGGTTGTGCTCTAAATACAGTTACTAATGCAGAAATCAAGTTTAACAAGCCAGAAAATGCTCAAAATAGACGGCTATGCAGAAAAACAAACAGAGGAAAAATACTTAAAATCTCAAAAGTGGCTCCTTTCTTCTCTCAGCGTTTTCTCCTCTTGGTGGATGCTTCACCAACAGCCAACAAGCCTGAAAAGAAGCCAAAACCACGAGGCAACCAGATTTTAAGAGTGGAAGATGAAGGAGTTTTGGAATTGACCCAAAATGGCCAATAAAACTACAGTTTCAAGTCAGTAACCACTCCCACAGGGGCAGGCAGGCTGCTCAATGTTTTTCACTGCCACTGATCAACAGAGAGACTTTCCTTTAGCCCAAGCAAAAAATGGCCTCACAAAAACTTACAAACAGTTCAAGAACAGCAAGCCTGTAACTGAACTTTTTTAAATCTCAGAAAAGTGGGGAAAAAAGCAAGATTTTGTTTGTTTTTTTCAGAGATAGCAGAGGTTCACAAGTATCAACAAGTTATAACAGTGCAGTAAATGACCCCACACAAGAGTGCTAGGCCAAAGACAGATAAAATGCAAGTTTTGAGGAAAAAAAAGATTTTAAAAATAAGTGCAAACAGGAAATTCAGTAAACAGCTCTAGGTTGTGCTCTAAATACAGTTACTAATGCAGAAATCAAGTTTAACAAGCCAGAAAATGCTCAAAATAGATGGCTATGCAGAAAAACTTAGCAAATAAACAGAGGAAAAATACTTAAAATCTCAAAAGTGGCTCCTTTCTTCTCTCAGCGTTTTCTCCTCTTGGTGAGTGCTTCACCAACAGCCAACAAGCCTGAAAAGACGCCAAAACCACGAGGCAACCAGGTTTTAAGAGAGGAAGATGAAGGAGTTTTGGAATTGACCCAAAATGGCCAATAAAACGACAGTTTCAAGTCAGTAACCACTCCCACAGGGGCAGGCAGGCTGCTCAATGTTTTTTACTGCCACTGATCAACAGAGAGATTTCCCTTTAGCCCAAGCAAAAAATGGCCTCACAGAAACTTACAAACAGTTCAAGAACAGCAAGCCTGTAACTGAACTTTTTTAAATCTCAGAAAAGTGGGAAAAAAGCAAGATTTTTTTTTGTTTTTTTCAGAGATAGCAGAGGCTCACAAGTATCAACAAGTTATAACAGTGCAGTAAATGACACCACACAAGAGTGCTAGGCCAAAGACAGATAAAATGCAAGTTTTGAGAAAAAAACGATTTTAAAAATAAGTGCAAACAGGAAATTCAGTAAACAGCTCTAGGTTGTGCTCTAAATACAGTTACTAATGCAGAAATCAAGTTTAACAAGCCAGAAAATGCTCAAAATAGACGGCTATGCAGAAAAACTTAGCAAATAAACAGAGGAAAAATACTTAAAATCTCAAAAGTGGCTCCTTTCTTCTCTCAGCATTTTCTCCTCTTGGTGGGTGCTTCAGCAACAGCCAACAAGCCTGAAAATGATGGAAAATGATGAATGGTTGCACAGCCATGAGGGCCTGTAGTTCCGAAACCCTGCGAGCTGAGGTGATAGCCAGAAGGAAGGCTGTTTTCCATGACAAGTATTGTAGATCTGTTGAAGAAGCCGGCTCAAAGTGAGGCAGGGTCAGCTTTTCCAATACGAAGTTGAGGTCCCAAGCTGGGACTGGTGGTTTCCTTGGGGGTTTTATATTTTTTGCCCCTCTGAGGAACTGCCTTAATAGAGGATGTGAGAATAAGGGAGGATCTGTGTTGTATTGTGCATAAATGGCTGAAGCGTGGATCTTGATGGAGGAGAAGGAAAGGCCACTGTTTAACATCTCAGCTAGGTACTGTAAAATTTGAGGTATATTTATTACCCAAGGATTCTGGCCCTTTTCTTGATTCCAGGAACAAAATCGTTTCCATTTGGAGGAGTAGGCTTTTCTCGTAGAGGGTCTTCTGGCCTCCAAGATGACATCCTGCACCTCCTTGGAGAGGGGAGTCTGATGGGAAATTAAGGTATTCTCCATGCAGCTAGATTTAGGGTTTTGAGCTGGCTGTGAAGGGTTTTGTAGTTGTGCTGGGACAACAGAAGAGGGACTAGAGGTAGGATCCACGGTGGGGAGTGTGTCAGGCTCTTTAGGAGAGGATACCAATGTTGTTGTGGCCAGTCTGGAGCAATGAGAATCATTTGTGGCCTCTCTGCTCTGGCTTTTAATAGAACTTTGGTCAGTAGAGGAAGAGGCGGGAAGGCATACACTGTCAATGTTGTCCAATTGAAAGAGAGTGCGTCCACGTTCCAGGCCTGTGGATGATAAGTCCTTGAACAAAATTTTTTCAACTGGTAATTTCTGTGGGTAGCAAATAGATCTATGTCTGGCTGTCCCCAAGCCTGAGTTATCTTTGAGAAAACTTGAGGATGCAACTTCCATTCGTGTGGGTCTGTCATATTTCTGCTTAAGTTGTCCGCCAGTGTGTTTTCCTTCCCTGGCAGGAATTGTGCCTGTAGGTGAATTTGCAATTCCAGTGCTGTGTTCCATAGGGTCATGGCTTGCCTGCACAGGGGGTATGAATGAGTTCCCCCGTGTTTGTTTATGTACCATATGACTGTGGTGTTGTCTGTCCTTAATAGCTGGCCTGGATGCAGTAGGTCTTTGAAGGTCATAAGAGCATTTTGCACGGCTAGCATCTCCTTTTGGTTGATGTGTAGGTGCCTCTCTTTTTGGGACCATTTTCCCTGAATGCACTGATCTGCCATGTGTGCTCCCCAGGCGTAGTCTGAGGCATCCGTTGTGATGATTTGAGCTGCTTGAGGTACACAGAAAGGGAGACCTGTGTTTCTTTGGCATGCTTGAGCCCACCACAAAAATTCCTTTTGAAGGCATGGAATGAGTGGTATAATTGTTTCCAAGCTGTGGCTGTGTTGAGACCATAAGTTTTTTAGGTACCATTGTAGTTTCCTCATATGCAGCTTTGCACATGTTATTAGTAGGATGCAAGATGCCATGAATCCCAGAGCCTGCAGGACTTTCCTTGCAGTTAGTCTGGTGAAAGTTGCCATTATGTTGAAGTATTAAGACAGCTGCCCTTGTTTGTCTGGCGTGAGGTAGGCCATCTGGGTGGTTGTATTTAAGCTGGCACCCAGGAAAATTATCTGTTGAGAAGGTATTAGTTTTGATTTCTTTTTGTTCACTGTGTATCCCAGGTAGCTTAACAGTTTTATTACAAACGCCAGATGCTGCAATAGAATGTCCTTGCTGTCCGCTTGGATCAGGCAGTCATCCAGATATGGGTAGATTTGTATTTCTTGTTGTCTGCAGAAGGCAATTACTGATGCCAGGCATTTCGTAAACACTCTGGGCGCAGTAGATAAGCCAAAGGGCAATGCAGAGAATTGGTAATGGGTTGAACCTGCAAGAAATCTGAGGTATCTTCTGCAATCTTGTCTGATAGGGACATGCAGGTATGCCTCCTTGAGGTCCAATGTTACCAACCAAGACTCCTTGCCCAGCATGGGAAGAAGCTGCTGTAATGTGAGCATCTTGAATTTTGGCACCTGTAGATATGTGTTTAGGATGGATAGGTCTAAGATGGGTCTCCAATCTTTGTCTTTCCTTGGTACCAGGAATAGTCTGGAATAAAAACCTTGACCTTGTTCTTTTGCAGGTACCTCTTGAATCGCTTTCATATCCATGAGAGTGGAAATTTGTCTTTGTGCCTCTGCCCTTTGATTTTTGTGGCAGGTTTGGCATGCCTCTCATTTTTGGAAGGGTGTGAAAGTGGAACCTGTAGCCTCTGTCTATAATGTCCAGAATCCATTTGTCTTTTGTAACAATATGCCAGTTTTTTGAAAATAATGCCAGTTTTCCGCCCAAAGGTGCTGCCATTAAAGCTTTGTTTGGCAGGCATAGGGGGAAGTCATTGTGTCTGTTTTCTAAATGACTGTGATCTATCTTCTCCACCTCTTGGGGTTGGTGCTTGCCACTGTCTTGCTCTGTAAGATCCTTGAGGTTGTCCTCTACCCCTTGGGCGTCTGTATCTGCCCCTTTGAGGTCTGTCCGTGGCTGGAAAGGACCAATTTTTTGAAGGTCAGTTTCTGCTGAAGCGTGGAGGTTGTACCTGCAAGAAATCTTTCACTGTTTGCATAGATTTTGCTTTTTCCTCCATTTTCTTTAGTACCTCCTCAGCCTTAACACCAAACAATACATCTTTTTGAAGTGGTGCATCTAATAACTTTGCTTTGACATGATCTGGTAAGGTTTGCTCTTTGAGCCAAGCATGTCTACGTATAACAGACCCCATGACAGCAACTCTACATGAGGCCTCTAAAGCATCAAAACCACAGTGCAAGGTATGTTTACCCACTTGCTCTGCTCCATGCAACAAATCCTGCAACTCTTTCAAATCTGGTTGTTCTGTCTGTGACATTTTGCTTTTCAACTGAGATAAAAACTGTTGGTACTTTAACATATGAAATTGACGATTTAATGCCCTCATGGTTAAAGTGGCAGATGTATACACCTTTTTCCCCCACCTTTCTAATGCTCTGGAATCCCTCTCTGAAGGTAAAGGGTTTTTAGCAGTAGAGGCCTTTATTCCCTTGGGACCCTGTGAAATAGTTTCTGGGTCAGCAGTATGGCTTTTATAAAGGAACTGGTGAGAATCAGGAACCAGGTAATACCTGTCTGGTTTAACAGGGGCTGGAGGTAAAGAATCTGGATTAAGGCTGGCTTCTGCGTACACATCATCCAAAATATCTAAAACAGGAGGGATAGCCAGGGGCCTATGCTGGGGGAGCAGTAAAAATTCCCTGAGCCTTTTCTTGGAATCTGAGTAATCTTGGTCTTCCCAGTGGAAGTGTTCCCTCAATGTATGTAGGGTTTCCCCAAAAGAGTAGTCCTCAGGGGGGAAGACCGAGGGAATAGACTTCTCAGCATCAGAGTCTTCGAAAGGGGAATAGGCATAATCCTGGTCCTCAGAATGGTCTGAGGTAATAGAAGCCTGGTCTGAGAAAGGGTAGTCTTCCTCCAATCTGGGTCTTTTGTCAGAGGGGGGTTGAGAACCCCTGATGAGAGTTATCAAATCCTCAGCCATTTTAAGCATCTGCTTTTTAGGCATGGGGCCTTAAGAGGAGGTCTGAGGACCCTGTTTTTTAGTTTTCATGGCAGCTTTAGATTTAGTGAAGGATTTAATAGAGAAGGTGGAAGGCCTGAAGACACCTTCAGAAATGGCAGGCCTGACTAAATTTTCAGTTTCCCCGCCAAGAGTGGCGTCGGTATCTGCAGTGGGAATGGAGACCGAGGAGCCTGTGACCTCGGGTACTGAAGTCACAGGTAAAATAGTTTCATCGGTAGTCAGGGGCTGCGTAGGCGCCTCGCTGAGAACCGGTAGTCGGCCTAAGCGTGGTCTCAGTACAGACCTCGGATGTCGGTCCTTATCTTTGCGTCTTTTGCTTAAAACTGGTGTCGGTGTATCCGACGACATGATATAATTAATTTTTTTGCCAAAATAATGAAGGGCGTACTCCGCCCGGCGCTTAATAGTGCGCTTGTTGAACCTTGCACAAAAACGGCAGGCCGAGATGTTGTGGTCTGGCCCTAAGCAAGGTATACAGAAAGAGTGGAAATCCTTATGCGGTATTTGCTTCCCACAAGAAATGCAATTATTAACTTTGTCTGACATCGGTCAAGAAAAGTTTCCCCAATGGGTTACTTAGCTTTAAAGAAGACTTCGGATGAAATACTTTCGTAAATCTCAGGAGCTGGCCGACCGGCACTTGCGAACTGCTTCTGCTTTGGGCACCGTGCGGCAAGAAAGACTGAAGAAAATGGTGTTGGCTGCCTCTTTTATACCCCTGCTGCACTGACGTCAGGGAAGAAGCGATGACAACCGACACCGGACCTAGACTTTGGAATTCGGCCGACCGAGGACCCGCCTGACGGCAGGATAACCCATCTGCAATGACTGCAGCTGTATGCACGATGAACATCCACAGTGAAAAACTTCAGTAAAGCAAATTTCACACTCCTCAAAACCGAGGTGGAATCCTTCAAAGCCCCCGGGCCTGTGAAAAATATGGCCCAGACCGCAGAATACTTTATAAACGCATTCTATGAACACCTTCAGGAATGCATGGATCATGCAATCCCAAATAAAACCAAGACCCAATCCTCCAAAGGCAGACGTCCTGTCTGGTGGACCCCAGCCATAAACAAACTATACAACAGAAGGAGGAAGCTACTACATGATAGAGCAAAATCCCAAAAAGGGAAGGCATCTCTGATCAGTATTAGCAAAAAACTACAGGCACTCAAAAAATCGTCTAAGGCCAGCTTCGAGAGAAAAATTGCACAGGACACTAAGGATAATCACAAGGCTTTCTTTAGTTATGTTAGGAACCCGGGTGGGAATTCCCAGATATGCTCAGAATTAGTCCAAAATGACAAAAAATACTCCAAACCCACAGACACTGTCAACATCCTAGTTGACAGGTTCAGCGCAAACTCCCCCCCCTCCCCACCAAAAGGGCAAATATTTATCCCAGCAGAGTGCTGCCCCCCCTGACATCTCAGATGCTCAGGTAAGAGCTGCCCTCTCCAAAGCAAAAAACACAGCATCAATGGGACCAGGCGGTGTCCCAGGCTGTGTCCTACATGAACCCCAAGAAGAGCTAAACCCAAACATAAAACTACTGTTCAATCTCAGCCTTACTACAGGATATGTACCCAAAGAGTGGCGTACAGCAACAGTGATCCCTCTCCACAAAGGTGGTGCCTCAACAGATCCTGGAAACTATCGCCCCATAAGCCTGACTAGCTTGGTCTGCAAAGCTATGGAAAGGATCATCATGGAACTCATAAATAAAGATATTGGGGACCTACAGACACTAGATCCTACCCAGTTCAGCTTTGTTAAGGGTATATCCTGCCTCTTAAACCTGGTTGATTTCTTTGAAACAGTCACCAAAGCCATTCTCGAGGGGAAGGTGGTCCACACAGCCTACCTGGACCTTGCAAAAGCCTTCGATACAATACCCCACTCGGGCATTATAGATAAGCTCACCAGCTTAAATATAAACCCCTATGTCACTAGATGGGTTGCAAACTGGCTCAAGGACATAACCCACATGGTTAGAATTGCTGGAGCCATGTCAGACTCCAAACCAGTTACAAGTGGCGTCCCCCAAGGCTCAGTCCTGGGACGTCTCTTGTTCGGTATATATTTCTCGGAGGTACAGGCCAACACGGAAGGACTGTGGCTGACTAAGTTCGCAGATGACTGCAAACTGGGTGCCATAATCGACTATCCAGCCGACACCAGCATCCTCCAAAAGGGCCTCATAGAAACAGACAACTGGTGCCAGAGCCATGGCCTCAAGCTAAACGCCAAAAAGTGTATAGTCATCCCCTTTGGCAAAAACAAAGTGCCCACAAATTACCACATAGGTGGTAAACCATTAAGTACAGAAGAAGTAATTAGGGACCTGGGGACCCAAGTTGATAGCAATCTCTCATTTGACAACCACGTGGCCAAAGTGGTTAGAAAAACATTTTATATAGCCCACCTAATGATGAAGGGATTCACATCTAGATCAGGGGAGGTCATCGTGCCTCTTTACTCATCCCTCATCAGGCCCATAATTGAGTACAATGCCCCTTTTGGGACGTACCTTACCAGACACCAAAAGTACCTCACCAAGAGGATCATAGGGCTCAAACAGATGCCATATGCTGCCCGGTTAAAGAAACTCCAGCTCTACTCAGTGGCATACCGCCTGCTCAGAGGCGATCTATGCCTGACGTATAAAGCCATGTCCACCCCGGAATTAATGGACATGCTGCACCTCAGAAAATCCAAATCCTATCAAGCTACGTGCTCAAGAGACTTGAACCTCAGCACTGAAATAAATAGGACATGCTGGAGGGACAGATTCATAACCCAGAGGCTCCCTTCACTCTGGAATAAAATCCCAGTCCAGGTTAGGCAGAGTCCCTCATTGACTCTCTTCAAGAGGAATCTTGATGAGTGGATGTGAGATCGTAGGTTTACCCCGGGTATCACTTCTGTGTCACTGTTAGACAGAGGCACAGTATACTAACCTCGAAAAAAGGGTACAGCAAAATTAATTTAAAATGGGTGGCGAAAGCCAAACACACTCTGGCTAAGCTTATAAATGCCCTAGGGCAGATAGCCTAGCATGAACCTATGAACCTAGTACTAAATGGAACAAAATACACTGACCCCACTGTCACTGCCAACATCTTGGCTGACAGGTTCAGTGCAAATCCTCCCCACCACCACCACCCGCAGGGCCTATTACTATTCCAGGGGATTGTGTAACTCCAATTATTACTGATACGTTAGTTAATAAGGCTCTATCTAAAGCTAAAAACACTGCCTCCATGGGACCAGATGGTGTCCCGGGCTGTGTCATACGTGAGCTCCAAAATGAATTAACCCCACATCTGAATACCCTGTTCAATCTCAGCATCTCAACAGGATATGTGCCCATAGAATGGCGCATAGCAACGGTGGTTCCGCTGCACAAGGGTGGGCCCACAACCAACCCTGGGAACTACTGACCAATAAGTCTGACTAGTCTGATCTGTAAGGCAATGGAGCGAATCATTATGGAACTCATAAATGGAGAGATTGGGAACCTTCAAACACTTGACCCCACACAGTTCGGCTTCAAGGGCAGATCATGCCTCCTGAACCTGGTGGACTTCTTTGAGACAGTTACTCTGTCTATAGATAAGGGAAAGGAGGTACACATGGCCTACCTTGACCTTGCTAAAGCATTTGACACCATTCCCCATTCAGGTATTACTGATAAACTCACCAACCTGGGCATAAACCCTTATGTCACAAGATGGATCGCAAACTGGCTCTCAGACAGATCCCCACAAAGTAAGAGTAGCAGGATTTATGTCCGATTCCAGACCAGTAACAAATGGTGTGCCTCAGGGCTCTGTCCTGGGGCCCCTCCTGTTTGGCATATACTTCTCAGATGTACAGGCAAGCACTGAAGGGCTATGGCCGACCAAGTTTGCGGACTGCAAACTGGGTGCTATAACAGAGTCTCTGGCTAACATGAATATCCTCCAGAAGGGCCTTAATGAGACTGATGCATGGTGTCAAAGTCATGGTCTCAAGCTAAATGCTAAAAAATGCGTAGTAATCCCCTTTGGAAAAAACAGAGTACCCACAAACTACCACATAGGAGGTAACCCCCTGAAATCTGAAGAAGTAATAAGGTATCTAGGGACCTAAGTAGATAGTCAGCTTTCCTTTGATAACCATGTTGCTAAGGTGGTTAGAAAATCCTTCTATGTGACCCATCTGATTATGATAGGGTTCGCATCAAGATCTAAGGATGTAGTGGTGCCCCTCTTCCCTCATCAGACCCATTATTGAGTACAATGCACCAATTGAAATGTACCTGGCCAGGCATCTCCAGCAGCTGGAGAGACCAGAGGTACCTCACTAAGAGGATTACTGGCCTCAAACAATTGCCCTATGCAGCACGATTGAAAAAACGAAGGCTTTTCTCTGTTGCATACCACCTTCTCAGAGGCGATCTCTGTCTAACATACAGAGCTATGTCCAACCCAGAACTGCTGAACATGCTCCATCTTAGCAAAACCAAATCTACTAGAGCTACACGCTTCTAGGGATATAAACCTCAGCACAACAATGAATAGAACATGCTGGAGGGATTGATTCCCCTCGCAAAGACTTCCCTTGCTATGGAACAAGGTCCTGATCTACATAAGACAGAGCCCCTCACTATCACTCTTCAAGAGGAACCTTGCCGAGTGGATGGGTAACAAAGTTCACACGAGGGATCATACCAACAGCTCTACTAGATAGGGGCCAAGGGTACTAGCTGCTAGATCAAGGGCCTAGGGTACTAACCAAAGGGGTGGTGAATACCGCACAACGTGGCTGGGCTAATATATGCCCTTGGACAGATAGCCCAGTACCTACCTATGAACCTATATTTTCTAACAGTGCCAGTAAGTCTGTTTGTGTAACACCATTCTTCAATAATAGAATCAATAAGACAAAAAGATTTCTTCACATCCATAAATGATGCCTTTTTGTAAAACCCAGAATCAGACAACATACTGCACATTTTAACATCACACTCATGTCTGTTCATTAAAACTAATGCCCCTCCTTTATTGGATTTAGTAATTAGAATATCTGAATTGTTTATTAAACTTTTAAACACATTTTCTTGTGCAGTCATATTGTAATACCTATAATTCAGTTGATTGTTAAACATATCTAACAATTGTAACTCTGTAGTCATTAAAGACACTTCTAATTCTTTTTTTAATGGAGGGTTATAAATACTTGTTTTAAAAAAAAACATTTCCATTGTATGCACTGTCATTAAACATTGATTTGAAGTTCAACTTCCTCATATAGTCCCTCAATGAATTGATAATGTCACATTTATCAGCTCTTCCACTGGGAACAAAGTTTCAACCCTTGCTTAGAACAAAACAGCCTTCATCACTCAGAACATAAGACAAAAGGTTAACAATTTTATAATATAACAGTCTACAGTGCCTAAAATCTCAGTCGTCAGTTCCTTCCTGTTCTCCAGTTCCTCTGTCGAAAACTGTTGTTGTTTCGTGGTCTGTACTCCGTAGCAGCTACTTCTGCCCAAGTCCTCGTGGCCTGTCCATCGTGTTGGTACACTTGCACTGGTTGCTTCACTGCGTCCTTTTGAAAATTTGAATTGTTCATAACCATATTGCCGTTCATAGGTGTGTATTAGGCTAATGGCCCTGGAGCCTTTACAAGCCTAGCCCATAGGATTATCCTGGCATCATGCCACCCGTTAAACATTTCCTGAACTAAATGACGCCATGTCCTATGAATGTCTAAATCTGTAGTGTTCCGAAATCAGCAAGACTGCTAGTAGGACAGTGGGCATTTATCATAAGCAGGACTAAAGTCAGTTACTGCAGAACCCCACCCCCACCCCCCCACCCCCCGCCTTTGGGACTGCAATACAGTTTACGTGCAAATTAGAGCAAAAAAGTCTCAATTAGAATGCACTGATTAAAAAAAAAAAACATGGTTCTCAATTTATGGTCAGTTATAAAAGGTATCATTCTTATAAGCAGTCTCATGTAAACACAAGGCTAAAACTAATACAACTGAAAATGTAAAACCTAATTGCACTTAGGCAAGCATGATTTAGAACTGGCATTCATTATAACAGTTAAAAAGTATGTCCTTAAATTTAATAAAAGCAGTGATTCAGTGATGTTTTCTCTCTGACTGTGTTGCTGCAAAACACTTCCTCTACTTTTCAAGAGGATGCTGTTAAAAAGCTCTGCTGCATTTTTTGGAATTCCAGCCTAATCACAGACTCAATACCATAATGATCCTGCCCACAGAGGATTTTGAAGTAGACATGATCACCCCAGTCTGTATTCCATGAGTTAGCGGTCAGCTAGTAAGGAGTGTTGTTTTCTATGCCCCAGCCCAAGATCTTAATAGCACAACCCCCCCCCCCCAACTGCTTCTCCAGTGTGATGCTGGTACACACCTGATTTATACAGCAGGAAGTTCTCATACACACTGAAGGTCCCCTCTACGGGTCCATTATTATAAATTTCTTCCATTATGAGGAAGGGACACTATAGGCAGATTCACCGTAAATCTTGTCCTTTTCATATGAAGGAGTATAAAGTACAGTTGTGCACACTTACCATAAATGTAGATGTTCGAGTGTATTCACTGTTGCAGTCATCACACTTGGGGTATCTGCCTGCAGGTAGCCCTCAGTTGGCTCGAATACCAGAGACTTACTATTTCTGCATCAGTTGCTGTTGCCCCAGGACTGATGTCAGGTTGTCAGGGGTATAAAAACAGGCAGCCGACGTCATTACATCAGTTTTTCTTGCCCCAAATGTCAGGAGCCCCCCCAAATAGGGAGCTAAATTATGGTGGGGAAAATACCACCAGTAAAAAGTAAATACCAATACCCCAGAAGGGGTGAGTAACAGGCATAGAGAGGGGAGAGAGAGAAAGCCAGGGGGCTGGAGGGAAGGAAACCAGGACTGCAACAGTGAATACGCTCGAACATCTACATTAATGGTAAGTATACACAACTGCATTATGTTCTTCGTATTTCACTGTTGCAGTCATCACACTTGAGTGGACTCCCAAAGCTGAAGAAGGGTGGAGGTAGCCAAGAAGAGTTAGGGCTGGCTAGTATGCCTTGCAGGACTGCTGTAGCCAAACCTGCCCTGGATTTGGAAAAGATAGGCAAGTGGTAATGCTTGGTGAAGGTGTGTACAGAATCCAGGTAGCAGCTTCCAGAATGTCCCTGGTAGGGACTCCCCTGAGAAATGCTGTAGAGGTAGATGTTGCCCTAGTGGAATGTGTTCTGACCCCCTGAGGGGTTGGTTTCCCATAGTGCTTGTAGAAGAAATGGATGCAGTGTGCTATCCATTTGGAAATGGTTTGTTTTGAAATGGCCTTGCTCTCTGCCCCTGTTGCAAAGCTGACTAATAACGGGTCAGATTTTCTGAAGGGCTTAGTCCTATCAAGGTAGAATCTGAGCTGTCTGTGCATGTCCAAGGAGTGCAGGATCCTTTCCACTTTATTTTGAGGGTTGGGGAAGAAGGTTGGCAAATGGATGGACTGATTGGGAGCCACACTGGACACCACCTCAGGCATAAAGGAAGGGTTAGTCCTGAGAGAAACCCTGTCAGCACTGAAAATAATGAAGGGTTCCACAGCCATCAGTGATTGTAGCTCAGACACTTTTCTAGCTGAAGTGATGGCTAGAAGCAAGGCTGTTTTCCAAGAGAGGAATTTTAACTCTGCAGAAGCAGCAGATTCAAAGGGAAGAAACGTGAGCTTTTCCAGTACAAAGCTAAGGTCCCAAGCAGGTGTGGGTGCTCTCCTTGGTGGCTTTAAGTTGTTTGCCCCTCTCAGGAACTGTTTGATCAGGGGGTGCGAGAAGAGAGGTGGCTCAGTGTTGCAATGTGCAGAAATGGCTGAGGCATGTATCTTAATGGAGGAGGAGAACAGGCCTTTGTGAAGTAGATCTGCTAAGTAATCCAGGATTAGAGGCAGTGTCCTCTCCTTTAGACTGAATCCACGATCAGAACCTTTTCCACTTATCAGCATAGGATTTTCTTGTACTGGGTCTTCTGGCTTCAAGAATGACATCCGGCACCTGCTTGCTTAGGGTTGCTGGGGAGAATTCAATGAATAAGCTAGGCTGCAAGATTTAAAGTCTGCAGTTGTGGATGCAAAATCTGTCCCTTCTGCTGACAGAGCAGGGTTGGGGTCTGGTGTAGGTACCAGGGTGGCACCAGTGTCAAGCTGCACAGTAGTGGTTACCAGTGCTGGCGTGGCCAGTCCAAGGCAATAATTATTGTCCTTGGCCTGTCTTGTTTTATCTTGAGTAATACTCTTGAGAGAAGGGGTAGGGGGGAAGGCATAGATTGAGAGCTTTTCCCACTAAAAAGATAGGGCATCCACTATCCAGGACCTGCTGTGAGGATTACTGGTGCAGAATTTGCTGAGCTTGTGGTTGTAGGGAGAGGCAAAGAGATCTATCTCTTGGGTTCCCCATTTCTAAATAAGAAGGTTGAAGATGCTGGGCTCCAATTGCCACTCGTGTGGGTCCAGGAGATTTCTGCTTAGGTCGTCTGCCCGTGAGTTTTGTTTGCCTGTCAGGAATTGAGCTTGTAGATGGACTTGAATGTCCAAGGCCATGTTCCACAGGGCCATGGCTAGCCTGCAGAGTGGGTAGGAATGGGTTCCCCCCTGCTTGTTGATGTACCACATAACTGTGGTGTTGTCTGTCTTTATTAGCAGTTGTCCTGGGACGAGCAGGGATCTGAAAGCTGTCAGGGCATTTTGTACAGCTAGCATCTCTTTTTGGTTGATGTGCAGATGAATTTGACTTGGGCTCCAGTGGCCCTGAATACATTTGCCATCCATGTGTGCCCCCCCCAGGCATGGTCTGATGCATCTGTGGTTAGGGTCTGGGCGGCGTGGAGTAGAGTAAATGGCAGTCCCTTGTTGTGACTGCATGCTTTTGCCCACCAAAAGAACTCTGTCCATAGACACAGTATGATAGGAATGACTGTTTCCAGGTCCTGAGAATGTTGGCACCAAAGATTTTTTAAGTACCATTGAAGTTTCCTCATATGCAGTCTTGCATATGGAATTAGCAGTATACGAGAGGCCATGAACTCTACGGCTTGCAGTACTTTTCTTGTGGCTAGCTGGGTTCTGATGGCCATTTGTCTGAAGTAGTCTGACATGTAGACTTGTTTTTCTGAAGTGAGGAATGCCATCTGGGAAGTTGTGTCCAAGCTTGCTCCCAGGAATACAATTTTTTGATTGGGTACCAGTTATTATTTCTTTTCATTGATGGTGTACCCCAAGGAAGTGAGTAGTTTTTTTTACAAATGTCAGGTGGTACAGTAGCAATTCCTGACTGTCCGTCTGAATCAGGCAGTCGTCCAAGTATGGGAAAATTTGGATATTTCTCTGCCTGCAGTATGCAATGGCTGGAGCCAGGCATTTTGTGAATACCCTGGGTGCAGTAGATAAGCCAAAAGGAAGTGCAGAGAACTGATAATGCACAGATCCTGCCCTGAAGCGTCAATACTTCCTGCACGACTCCCTTATGAGGATGTGCAGGTAGGCTTCTTTTAAGTCTAGGGTGACTAACCAGGCATCCTTGACTAGCATTGGAAGAGGGTAAGCAATCTGAATTTTGTTACCACTAGGAAGGTGTTAAGAATTGAAAGATCCAGGATTGGGTGCCAAGAGCCCTCTTTCCTGGGTACCAGGAAGAGTCTGGTGTAGAATCCTTGACCCCTCTGTTCTATTGGAACAGGCTGAATAGCTCTGATACTGAGCAGGGAAAGTACTTGGCTTTGAGCCTCTGCCCACTGATTTGGAGGAAGGTCTGGAAAACCACTTGAGGTTGGCAGTGAATGGAAATAAAATTTGTACCCCTGGGATACAATGTTGAGGACCCACCGGTCCTGAGTGATGGACATCCAGTTTTTTACATGAAGGGCAAGGTTTCCTCCTAAGGGCACAAGCAATTGGGCAGGGCTGGGAAGTGGAGTAAAGAAGTCATTGTGAGCTTTTTCCCTAAGGAGATGGCTTACCATTCCTTGCTTTAGGGGTGGGGGAACTCCATTGCTTAGATCTCTGCATACCCTGAGACTCTAGTCTGGGTGGTCTGTTTCCCCTGGGTCTGGATTGGGATGGCCTGGAGAGGGCTGGAAAAGACCAGTGTTTTGAAGGACAATGCCTACTGAATGTAGGGGGTTGCACTTGTAAGAATTCTTTAACGGTCTGCATAGCTTTAGCTTTTTCTTCCATCTTTTTAAGAACCTCTTCTTCTTTGGTGCCAAACAAACAGTCCTTATTCAAAGGAGCGTCTAGTAAGTTTGATTTGACATGGTCTGGCAAGGTCTGCTCCTTCAGCCAAGCATGCCTTCTCAGTACAGAGCCAGCGACTACTGCCCTGCAAGATGCTTCTAGGGCATCAAAGCCACACTGCAAAGTATGCTTACTAACTTGGCTTGCAGAGTGCATAAGCTTCTGCAATTCTTTACTTTCTGCACAGTCTGGAAAGGTTGTCACTTTTTGTTTAATGAGTTCCATAATATGTTGCTGGTACTTCAGCATGTGAAACTGGAAATTCAATGCCTTAATAGCAAGAGTTGCAGAGGTATATACCTTACCCCATCTGTCCAAAGCTCTGGAATCCCTGTCCGAAGGGGTGGGATTCTTGACTGTAGTAGCCTTGACATCTTTAGGCCCCTGGAAAGTGATCTCTGGGTCAGCAATAGGATTCTTGAAAAGGAATTTGTGAGTATCAGGTAGTCTGTAGTACCTGTCTGGTTTCCTAGGGGCAGGAGGTAAAGTGTCAGTTGTAAAACTGGATTCCATAAAAATATCATTCACAACATCCAGGACAGGGGGTGTAGCTAAAGGCCAGTGCTGAGGCAACTCTAGAAATTCTCTGAGCCTCTTTTTTGGACTGAAGATAGTCTTGGCATTCCCAGTGGAAATGCTCTCTTAAATTACGCAAGGTTTCACCAAAAGAAAAATCCTCTGGAGGGGAGCCAGATGGAATGGATTCCCCTGCATCTGAATCCTCATAGGTAGATAAGGGCATGTCTTCATAATCAGAAATCACAGAGTCATCGGACTCCTGGTCTGTAGAAGCTGAAGGGGACTGGGTTCTTTGTCTCTTTGCAGGGGAAGGTTGACTTCCCCTAATCAGCGTAATAAGGTCTTCAGCCATTTTAAGCATTTGTTTTTGTGGCATGGGAGTATGAGCATGCACTTTGGTCATCGGTTTTCTAGGCGTAATGCGTACTCTGGGCGTAAGAAACTTGATTATTTTGGTTAAAAATGAAGGCAGTTTGATCGAACATCAGTGGAGCAAAGAACTGTCTCAGAAGCCGGTGCCTGCACAGCGGCTCCGGACCCATCCAAGGTAGAGACATCCGCATATTCCATAGTTGAAGAAGCATCTCGCGGAATACCGGACTCTGAATGGGTCTCAGTAGAGGCCTGCGAATCCAATGAAGTGGGCATCAGGGGCTGTGAAAGCACCTCATTGAGTACCGGCGAACTGGCGACTAGCTTAATGGAAGCATTGTTGGCAGTTTTGGACCTGTGCGGTCTGTCTCTGTCTTTATCCTTACGTTTTTTCAGAATATCAGTAGTCAGATGGCTTACAGAAGCCATTTCAGAATATGGATATCGAGAGTGAAAGGATTTAGCAACAAAGAGAGCCCGACAATGAATGGTTCAGGCATTAAGGCACAAAACTGACAGTGAGGGACATTGTGGTGTGGGCCTAAACAGGTGACGCAGTAAGAAAAAAATCTCTGAGGTATTTGCTTTCCAGAGGCAAGACAATTGTTAACTTTTTCTGACATCAGTTAGAGGAAGAAAAAACAATCCCCAATGGGATACTTATCTTTAGAAGACTTCAGGATTATCAATTTGCAAACGAAAATTCAGGTAGCGGCTGACCAGCACTTGTGAACTGCTTCTGCTTCGGGCTCCTTGGCAAGAAAGACTGATGTAATGATGTCGGCTACCTGTTTTTATAACCCTTTTGACCTCACGTCAGTCCTAGAGTGATAGCAACCAATGACAAAATACTAAGTCTCTGGTATTCAGGCCGACTGAGGGCTACCTGCAGGCAGATAACCCAGGTGTGATGACTGCAACAGTGAAACACGAAGAACAACCAGCATCACACTTTTTCACACAGGGTGGTGTGTCACCTCCTTCTCCACAACATGGTGGCCATGAGCCATTCACGTGATGTTCACTGGGAGGAATAGTATATAGCCTGCAACCTATGCCAGAACCATACAGCCCCCCAGACATCAAGCCACTTTCAGTAAAGTACTGCCAGGCTCCCAATGGATAGCCACCATTGCATCCCATTCGACACTCAAAGCTTCAGTATGAAAGCAGATCTTCAGCAGATACCTCCATATTTTGCTTTCTCCCAGAGTGGATGCAGACACAGTCAGACATGGACTCTACATCACCAAATGCCCAACATGAGCCACAAGATCACTGATCCCGGATCTCTCGGATTGTTGGACAATTGGGCCACTGAGTTTGTGAATCAAAGTTATCAGGAAGCTTCACTTTTCCAGAATAGGAAGTCTTTAAAGGCAATTTTGGACCATGCAGAATTGTACCACACAGACGCTTCAAATAACTCTGATCCACATTGTAAAAGTTTTGTCCAGCCTTTCATGTAGTATTTAATTTGTTAATGTGGTTGATTATATCCTGTGACCAGGTGGAGGAAGATGACAAACTTCGAGAGTTGGCAAAACCCAAAAGGAGATAAACTGTAACTAATGAATTACACATGATGGATGCTGGCACAACTTAAATGCAAAACGAAAACTGCAGCTAATCGTCACAGCCTTGTCTTTATTCCTCCCAAGCCCCTCTGCAATTTGTGTGATTGACCTCATTTCTATTGTAATTACTTGCATTAGAATTACTATTCGTTTTTGGACTTTTTGGCAGCTAAATGTTCTGACCGCCATGGCCCACTGTCTTCATTGTCAATCACAATCACTTCCTCATTTCCTGTGGCTTCCTGATTGGCCTCTGCAGTTCTATGCTTCACTTCAGGCAATGGACAGGCCACGCCCCTCTCATATTCTTCACGGTCTCTCTCAAGTTTCTTAGTTTTTCTTTTTTTGAGTATTTCATTTTCCTTTATAATTTTGTCTTGAATGAGACAAAATTTTGCCTCAAAATTATCATTAGAAATAGTCTTTCAAATGGAAGAAGGCACTTTGGATCTTAGTGCTAAGTTCCTCCATTCTTTGCTGATTATGCATGATGAGCATTTCCACATACTGCAAGTCCACCTTCTGATTCAGATCCACCCATTTCTTAACAAAACCACTATGTAGATCCTCTACTGTCGTCATTGCAGTTATTCTTAATCCCTCTGGTACTCTCTGAGTCCGTGAAAAATTTTCAAATCAAATATTATCCCACTGAAGTCTCTTGAGCCGTAACAAATCTCTCTCGAGATTCTTAAACTGCTCCACACAGTTGGAAACTTTATTGCTAGGACCCAAACCTCCATTACTGAAAAACGGATCAACAGAGGGTGCTAAACAGCCAGCTAAAATATTGTCATTTCTATTGGCTGTACTATTCTTCTTGGCAGCATTCGAATTACTCATTTTCACTGCCACCTCTGGTAGCATTCCCTTCGTGGCCCTGTTTGGTGTATCGTTCAATGTAAAACCAGATGGAAGGACTAGGAAACTGGAGCTGCCTTGGGTTTCCATATTACTGAAAAACAAAACTAAACTAAATCCAACAGTAACTGTACTTAAACAAACCAAAATAAAAAACAGAAAGAGCAAAAATAACCCAATACCGTTTTAATAAAAGAATAAACGACCATAACATTAAACAGTAAGTGCTTTCGTCAACATTAGTGACTTCTTCAGAGGCAATTTCCTCTAATACTAAAAATTTAAAGCATACCAAACATGAACTAGCCTTACAATACTTGGCCAAAGCATTTTTGACATCACTCGATTCTACGGCATGCTTATGTTC
The DNA here is from genome assembly GCF_019279795.1 of Protopterus annectens. NCBI lineage: Eukaryota > Metazoa > Chordata > Ceratodontiformes > Protopteridae > Protopterus > Protopterus annectens. The sequence goes on from NC_056729.1 coordinate 1,881,568,206, forward strand.
ATAAATGCATTTACAAAGCTCCCTGCTGGTATGTCCTACATAAAAAGAGGGACAAGACTGACACATAACTAAATATACCACATATCTAGCGCGGCAGGGGGGAGGGAGAGGGCGCCGTCCCGGCATGTAACATGTAAAATTACCTTTTAGTTTGACTTTAAAACCATTAATGTTTACCTCATTCACCCCAGTCAACAAATAATCACATAAGTTACAGTTAAAACACTTAAACATACCTATTTTATTTGGTTTACCTTTATATCGTTGATCCTGATATGGGTGAAATTACTTACATGAATGCCGAAAGGTGAACGTCTCCAACGTCGAATTCCGAATAAGTGAATGACAAAACCTCGCCCCTTTTTGACCCATGGTAGCGATGGTGTGGAGGTGTGGCGCGGCCGGAAATGTCAAATTTTTTTCGATATTTAAAATTTTTCGCGGTTTTATTTCGCGTAAACTGCGTCGATTAAGTGGCCGGTCGACAAAGTATGATCGACGATATAAAGGTAAACCATTTTATTCTTATTATTAACTGTAATTGGTTTATTAAGCTTAGCTCAGTTACTGAGTTTCATCTCATATTGTTGCTGGCTCTTTTGCTTTGTGCTGGCTTGAGCCATATTGGCAACTGCTCCTCTGCATTCCAGAAGTGGAGCACATAGGCAACTATAACTTCATGCCTACAGCAGTAAGGATTTTGCCTTCCTTCTCCATGTTCTGAAGATCTGCCTTAACCTCCAGACCACATATGTACTGACCTAGAAAGGGGGTGCCCATAATGATCACTTTTGACAGGGGAAGATCTATTAAATGCAGATATGTGTGCCGGTACACAGTATGGCTGGATCCAGCAGCACTGGCTAAACCGTCTGCATCACTATACAAAACATGCATCATGGAGTTGGTTAGATAGTCAATGCAGCTGAGGACAAAGACACAAGTTTATCTTTAACCGGCCCATTTGGCAACTGGCCAACAGTCTGCTGCACATCATCAAAACATCATCTTTCAAATCCACCACTTGAGATAGGTAATTTAGCACCTATAAAGTAACTGTAGGTGACATGTATGCCCACTTCCTTATTCTATCAACCTGGATTACATCTTTGAAGAAATTAAGAGTTGAGCTCTTAGCTCTTGAGGTGATTGTAGCCCTGTAAATGGCAAGTGTAGAAACAATGGTGTTAGGCTCAGGTATCTCTTATCAGAAAGCCAACCACACCTGGGGGGCTGAAGGCGTTAGCTGACCTTCTTAGGGAAAGGGGCCACTCTATCATAGCTATCCCAAGCCACACTTGTAGCATCTTTTAAGATGTCCTCCAACGGAAGTATCACCCAGGAGGACTGCTGGTTATAGCTCCAGATATTCTGTATCCTCCTCTGCAGGAAGAATACTAGGTTAATAATACAGGGGGCCAGGCATTTGGATGTTGTCATATGGACACTGCCCTACCCTCCTTCCCTGCAGCAAATGGCATGATCAACTGATTTAAACTTCTAGTATCAAGAAGTTATGTACTCACCATAACGTTCGATGTATGTAGTCCATCTAGCCTCACATTCTTACCCGTGGGTTCGGAGCCGAATATTGGCTCTGACTCGGCCAAACCTTTCTAGCTCGAAGTCTTTCTATTGGCTGGGCAAAGATGGTATCCCATGCTGCATTCCTCCATATCCCCAGATCTAGTTTGCTGCGAACACCAACACTCATACCTCATACATAACAACATCCAAGAAAAGAAGAATAAACGAAAAGTGAAGGGAGCTCTGAAACCCAGACCTAGCCTCCAGATCCTCCAGGAAGGGGGAAGGTGGGAGGGTAAGTAAGAATGTGAGGCGAGATGGACTACATACATCGAACGTTATGGTGAGTACATAACTTCTTGATGTTATGTAGTCCAATCTTGCCTACATTCTTACCCGTGGGACAGCGTCCCCAGCACCTAAATCCTGGGAGGCTCAGAAGAAGATACTCCTGAGTACTGTGGAACCAAGGGAAGACCTGCCCTAGATACCACGTCCAACTTGTAATGAGTAACAAAGGTGTGAGAAGATGCCCAGGTAGCTGCAGCACAAATATCATCCATAGACAATCTGGCCTGATAGGCTGTAGATGTAGATACAGCCCGAGTAGAGTGAGCCTTGACCGGAAACGGTAGGTCTTTACCCCCTGAAGAATAAATGAAAGAGATGCAATTTGATATCCACCTGGATAGGGTGATTTTGGAGACAGAAGACCCAATTCTGTTTTCCAAAAAGGAAACAAACAGCTGATCAGATTTTCGGAGATCTTTGGTTCTGTGCAAATAAAAAAATAACCGTCTGTGTACATCCAATTGATGAAATTTAAATTCTGCCTTGTTTGAAAACTGGGGAAAGAACACTGGCAACTCGATAGATTGATTAAGATTAGATATGGACGCCACTTTGGGAAGAAAAAAAGGGTTTGGTCTAAGAGAAACCCTGTCCTTATGAAAGATCAAGTATGGGGGTTTGATAGAGAGAGCTTGAATCTCTGAGACACATCTGGCTGATGTGATGGCTACTAAAAAGGTAGTCTTCCAGGTCAAGAATTGTCACAAGTAGCTGCAGGCTCAAAGGGTGGTGAAGTAAGAGCCTGCAGAACAAAATTTAAATCCCAAGGCATGATAGGCTCAGAGACCGGAGGACGGAGTAACAGAGTGCCCTTCAAGAAAGCCTTACAGAGTCTGTGAGCCATCAGACTAGGCTCATTAGCAACATGAAAGTTAGAAATCGCTGCCAGTTTGACTTTAATAGTGGCGGACGCTGAGCCCTGATGAAAAAGCATAGACAAGAACTCCAAGACGGAAGCAATTGGAACTGTGTAAGGGTCAATCCCTTGGGTATAAGCCCAAATAGAAAATCTCTTCCATTTGCTGGAATAAATCTTCCTAGTAGAGGGCTTATGAGAGGAAGATAAAATATGAACTACCTCAGGTGAAAAGTGATGAAGCCTAACTAACAACGGAAGTGGAGTAGCCAGACTGTCAATCGGAGGGTCCGCAGAGAGGGATGGAGCTGCCCTGACATGTGTGTCAGTAAATCTGGTTGTGGGTCCAGAGTCCAAGGCGTGTCCACAATGTGGGGATGGAGAAAGAGGAACCAAACCTGATGAGGCCAGTGTGGAGCAATCAGAATCATTCTGCTTCCCAAGGATTGCGCTTTCTGAATCACTTTTGACAGCAAGGGAAACGGAGGGAAAGCATATAGCAGACCGGAGGGCCAATCATGGACTAGAGCTTCCCTGGTTACCTCCCCCTGGGGGGGATCAACGTGAAGTAGCTGTTGCATTTGGCATTGAGGGGGCTGGCAAAAAGGTCGCAGCAAGGCTGACCCCATCTGCTGAAGATCCGTTCTGCAACTAGACGGTTCAGGGACCACTCATAAGGCATCAGAATAGCTCTGCTTAGCCTGTCTGCGATCACATTGGACTTCCCCGGAATGTGCGTTGCCACCAGAAACCGTTGGGAAGATACTGCCCACTGCCACACTCGCATCGCCTCTCTGCACAGGGGTATGACTTGGTTCCTCCCGGCTAGTTCAGATACCACACCACTGACATATTGTCCGAGTGGATTGCAATAGTCCCGAGAGGTAGAAAGCTCTGAAAAGTCTGCAACGCAAGTAGCACCACTCTCATCTCTAGGACGTTGATATGCAGATGTACCTCGTGCACTTGCCACGTGCCTTGGACTGTCCTGCCTATATAATGCCCCCCCACCCCATCTGGGAGGCATCCGTGGTCACCGTGGCAATCGGGGGCGGTGGAACGAAGGGTTTTCCCCTGTCCAGATTGTTGGTGCAAAGCCGCCAACTGAGATCCTGTTTGCATCTGTCCGTGAGTAAAATAGGGTGGGAAAGTGGAAGTCTCTGGAGAGACCACTGAGCAAAGAGGAGCCATTGAAGGAGCATCATATGTAATCTTGCTATAGGGGCCAACATAATTGTTGCTGCCATAGTCCCTAGGAGTTGGAGAACCCATCTTGCCTTCGCTCTTTTCAGGGGGAGCAGGACGTGAACCTGTTGCTGTAAGACTCTGATTCTTTCCTGTGGTAGAAAGGCCCGCATTTGAATGGTGTCTAGCTCTGCACCTATAAAAATGACACTCTGTGCAGGCAACAAGGCAGATTTTTCCCAGTTCAGTGTTATGCCCAACTGTTGACAGTGAGTGATGGTAGCGTCCCTGGTTTGGATTAGTAGATGCCTGGTGGTGGCAGTGAGGAGCCAGTCATCCAGATACGGAAACACTTGGAATCCTTGACATCTCAAATGAGCTGTCACCACCGCCATACACTTGGTGAACACCCTGGGGGCTGTGATGAGACAAAAGGGCAGGGCTCGAAACTGAAAATGACTGGCTCCCAGCCAGAAGCGTAGGTGACTCCTGGATGCCCTGTCCATTTTGATATGGTAGTAAGCATTCTTGAGGTTGATGGAGCACATCCATACTTCTTTTCCCAACAATGGGAGACTTGACTGTAATGTGACCATATGGAACTTGGACTTTTGTACATGGTTGTTCAGTTGGCTGAGATCTAATATGGGTCTCAGGTCCCCTGTTCTTTTCGGCACCAAAAAGAATCTTGAGTAAGTCCCTAATCCGATCTGGTGTGAGGGGACATGCTGGATGGTTCCTTTTTCTAGCAGCTTTGAAACCTCTGAAGCCGCGTGATCACTTTGACTGGGTGGAACGTCCAGGATTTTTCTGACTGGAGGGGGATCTGATGAAAAGGGGATGGTGTAACCTCTGGAAATTATTCGTAACACCCATTGGTCCTGGATGATGCTTTGCCAGGCTTCCGGGTATAACGATACTCGACCCCCGACTGGCTCCGGAAATGCACAGTCGGGCCTCCCATCAGGAGCGGCGGTAGGGAGAGCCGCAAAAGGAATCCTGGTCTCCCGAATTGTGGGGCCCCTCTGCCTCTAGGGCGGCGTCTTCCTGAATAACCTCCCCCTCCTCTGCCTCTGGAGGGGGGCTCACCTTGTGCACCGGGAAAAAACCTCTGTGATTTTTTGAACCACATCTTCCCACCCTCTGGGCCTTGGGGTAAGGCCTAGAGGGAAGGGAAAAATGGACCCCTACAGCAGACAGAGTTTTACCCTCCTGCTCGCACCTGGTGAGGGTGTCTTTCACCTTGGTTCCGAACAAAGAAGAACCATCAAAGAGGGCGTCAGTGAATGAAGACTTGAAGGCCTCCGCGAAATGACAAAGGTGCATCCAAGCTTGCCTCCTAAGGGCGACTCTTGAACTTGCTGCCCTACTCGCTCCCTCGGCTGCATATGAAATTAGCCTCATGGAGGAGTTAACGATGGAATTGAGGGTAGACATCTGGGCGTTAACCGTCTAGGCCACTACCTCAGGAACGTTACCCGTGAGAGTATCTCCTAGCTCCTTGAGGAGATCTCTCTGGAGCAGAGTAAAGTGAGATAAGTAGTTCAGTGACTGTAAGGTATAGGTTGCTGACGAAAGGGTACACTTCCCGTACCAGTCCATGGTCCTAGACTCCTTGTTAGGAGGATGGACAGAGGAAGAAGTCTCTGCTAATTCCTTCTGGGTGGCCGCTACCACCACCATGGCATCCACAGGGACTCCCATGGACAAAAATGCCTTACCCGGGGGAGCAGACAGAAATTTATTGGGTCTCCTGGGTACAGGTTCCACAAAATCAGGGTTCTCCCACACCTTCCGACAAATTAAATCCAGGAGCTCATCGAAGGGTGGGGACACCCAGGAGGCGGAGGGCTGAGCACCAAAGGCCTTCAGGAAGACCGTCTCCTCCTTGGAGGGGGCTTTGGATGGCCAGTCACCTCTTTGTTTCAATATCTCCAGGATGTCAGAGAAAGAAACATCCCCAGAAGATGACTTGGGGGACCCCTCCGATTCCTCGAGGTCAGTATCTGAGGTGAGAGACTCATCTTGGGAGTCTATGTGCTTCCTTTTACACGTTTTCTTTCTTGGGGCTCCTCAGGCAAACACTCTGAGGGGCCCTCAGAAACTTTGGGACCACTTGTGGGGGTATGCTGAGGCCTTGGGGCTCCGCTGTCTACAGATAGGTGGTGTCAGAGACCCGCACAGGAGTGGTAGGGGACAGTATGACCGACCCGCATGATGTAGCTGACAATCTGGCCAGTGCACTCCGCATGGCCTCAAAGGCTGGCCCTCCCAAATCTGAGGACCGACCAGCCTCCAAGGCCACGACAGGAGTCGGGGTTCCCCGAGCCGAGGCACCAAGAGGGAGACTAGGAACTGATAGATGTCCCGAGGCCTCCCCCTCAGGCCCGACTGAAGAATCTCGAGTCCCGAATCCCGTGGATGGCGCCGACGGGGTTGGAGCTGATGTCGGCACCGATAAGCCCGGAGGGGCCATCGGAACCGACCTAGAAACATCACATGGAGCGGAGCATTCCGGCTCCGAAGACAGAGATGCACTCGGAGGAGGAAGAATCTAAGAAGGTATCAGGACGGGCTCCAGAGCCGACTGGGACGGAGCCGAGAACAATTTAGCCAAAACCGGTGACTGAAGGAGTCTCTGCACCACCCTATCAACATCCACATCTGAAAGTGCCCTGGAGGATTTGGAGGACAGGGAGGGAGGGCGAGATCTCCTCTCAGGTGAAAATTGTCTAGTACTGGGCGATCGGATCCGAAGAGGTTCCAATATAATTGGAGCCGACGCCGGTTCCATCAACACCAACACTTCCTGCGGCCCCGAGGACAGTGGAGCCGAGGAGGTCAAAGCTAGTTTGATTACTTTCTCCGGTGGCTCCAAGGAGACTGAAGGAGCCGAAGACCTCTTTTTTGATTTAGTGGATTTTGATTTTGAGCTGGAAGCAGATTCCAGGCCCTCTTCAAACGAGGGTTTCAAGTGTCCCTTCAGAATTAACTTATTCTTTCTTTCCTGATGTACCCTGGGACTAAAAGCATGGCAGAAGTTGCAAGACTCCTGCAGATGGATTGCTCCCAGACAATAGACACATACTGAGTGTCCATCGGTGATGGACATTTTATAACCACACTTAGAGCATTTTTTAAAATCTGAAGGCTTGTGCTCCTTGGAATCTTTAGACATCTTGATAAAGAATCACAATTACCAATACAAAGGATCACGGGTACTGAACCGACTGGAGAAAAACCACAGTCACAAAATACACCACACTAAGCGCGGGAGCAAAATTACCACTAACCAACTTGCACAAACAATCTTCAGATCGGACACACATTAAGGCGATTAGGGCTAAAACCTCTAAATTAAACGGTTTTAGACCAGCACTAGTACACACAACAAGGGAAACAGGCACTAAAACATCTAATTTAAACGGTTTTAGACAGACACACACAGGGAGAAGCAAGGGGACAGACTAGGTCTTCTAACTGAAACGGGCCTAGCCCACTGGAACAGCTAGTGGGATACCACAAAAACAATCACACTACAAATTATGCACAAAACACCAAACTAGAAATAGCTATTAAAATAGCTTTTTGTTTGTAATAAATTCTCTCAAGAAGAAGAAAAAAGATACTTAGCCACAGCCAAGAGCGAGACCACGTCCAAGCTACACAAGCAGCAAATGAGATCTGGGGATATGGAGCAATGCGGCATGGGATACCATCTTAGCCCAGCCAATAGAAAGACTTAGAGCTAGAAAGGTTTGGCCAAATCGGAGCCGATATTCAGCTCCGAACCCACAGGTAAGAATGTAGGCGAGATTGGACTACGTAACATCATTGGTTCTGTAAAAATAATACCTCAGTTGCCTGTGCATATCTATGGAATGTAATAGCCTCTTTCTGATTACTGGGAAAGAACACAAAGCAGTTCATTCATTCATTCATTGAATTCATTGGAGGTTACCAGGCTAGCAGCCATAGAGCCTCTACAAGCCTAGCCATGTTAATCCCAAATATCTCCATTTGTTCTTTTTGGATAGTTCACAGAGCAAATTTACAAACAGAGAAGGTCTGTAATCAACACCAGCTATCCCTGTCCATGAGGGACATGAGTGTCACCCCAGGGCAAATTTCCAGTCTCCCATCTAGTTATCTAGATTCCATTTGAATAGGGTCAGTGAGGAGCTCTGGTTTACATGAATAGGAAGTCTATTCCAAAGAAGCAGCAGTCTCTGAAACTAAATGGTTCCACTGGTATTCGAACCCAGGACCTTTTGCACGTGAAGTGGACACAATAAGCACTACACTATGGAACCTCCGCTGAGTGGCCTAATACACTATGCTGTAGTTGACAGGGTCCTGGGTTCAAAACTTGGCAGGTGTGATTATTCCTTACATGTGATATAAATACGACCTGCTGGAGAGTATCCCAGGGACTACCCCGTCTGTGGAATAGGCTCCCCATCCATGTGAAGCAGAGTTCCTCCATAATGTAATTCAAGTGCAACTTGGACAATGGGATGGGAAACCGGAAATTCTTGCCTGGTTTGGCGCCTATGTCTCTAATGGACAGAGGGAACCTGTAAATGGTTCATCTCCCAGGCTCATGCTTACACTTATCAAGGGTATCAGAATTTGTCAGAGATTTGGGATGCATGGCTATGCTTAAAAAGGCCCCTGTGGTCACTAGGCCAGTAAACACCAATGATATGAAGTTCAAGGACTACTTTGGCATAAAGGACAGGTTAATTTTTTTCAGGCTAAATTCTGTCCTTGTGAAAGACAACATTTTTTTTTTCAACACAAGACATGAGGTTCTGATACTACAGTTGCAGAAGTGACAGCTATCACCAAGGGTGATTCCAAGTTAGATAATTTGACAGGAGCTGTAGCAGCAGGATCAAAGGCAAATGTGTCAGTTTTTATTTTACTTTATTTCAGTTTCATAACTGGCTAAATGGTTGATAGACCCCTTTCAGCAACAATCCAGGCACCACAGTCCAAGACAAAACAATCAGATGTATACAGACAAAAACAACACACACAGGTGTACCACTGTATGTTGACAAATTAATGAAAGCACAGCTGGATGCTATTTACAGTACGTAAAATGCAAGTGAAATTCTTACCTACAGTGTGTACAATTAAAACAGGAAGCCAAACAGTGGTCATTGGTTAAAGCAATGTCCCAATAAGTAAAGATGTAACTACACCACTTTTCTAGTATATAATTCAAGTCCCACAGAGGAGCAATACTTTTTTTTTCTGGGTGGCCACATCTAGGATTCCTCTGATGAAGTTTTGAAAAAGCAACAGGCATGCTATTGGTGATTCCAATGGAAAGCAGGCTGAAATGACTGAAAAATGCAGTTTACCAGAAGCACTGGCCAAACTAAATTAAACCGCTCCCTGAAATAGTGCAGAATCAGAGATAATGATACTACAGTAAGGTCCTGATACCTTTTATGGCAACGGAGAAAACCTCTTTCACTTAGTGGTAGACTTCTTACCCTCATTAGCCATGCCCTCAGTAAACCGGTGTCTAAACTGCAGAAGAATCAAATCATCAAGGCTGTGACCTGCAAGGTCTTCAAGCTGGGAAGTAGGAGGGTCCCTTTGTTTTGAGACAGGAGACTCACCTGCAGAGGCAGGATGCAGTGTTTCTCCTGGACATTTCCATGAAATCCCACAGTTAACCAGGCCAAAAATGAGCTAAGGACAGCATCTCTGTATCATCGTACTTTACTTTTGGGATCATCTTGTGGAGCAGGGAGATCAATGGCAATGTATAGAGGAACAGACCGTCCATCTGAAGATAAGGGCATCCACTGTCCAAGCATCTTTTTGTTGTGCCTTTTGCAGAATTTCATAAGCTGCCTGTTGCTCAGTGAAGAAAACAGGTCTGTGTTTGTAACACACCACCTGTACATCAACAGAAGAAAAATATCTGTGTGTGCCATCTTCATGTGCATCTGTTCTCACCTGTTAAGCGGTCTGCCACTGGATTCAGATGAAATAGGATGCAGACTGTCCAAAGTGTCATCTGGAACTGCAGTGCTAACAGGCAGTCATAGCATCTAAAAAGGGTATGAATGAGTTCTTCCCTGCTTGATGATATACCACATGACCTGCAGAATTCCTTTCATAAAGACTGGTTTGAAGGCTGCAAGTGCCTGCATGAAGGCCATCATCTCTTTCACATTTGTGTGTTTCTTTCTTTGTGCTACATACCGCAGGCCTTGGACCTTCAAGTTCAGAT